>NW_006798707.1:445495-450635 GCF_000442215.2 Lipotes vexillifer | reverse complement strand
ATTCCTGCTTTCTGAGTAATATTTAGACCCTCACATATCCTAAGATGTT
Organism: Lipotes vexillifer; assembly: GCF_000442215.2. Classification (NCBI taxonomy): domain Eukaryota; kingdom Metazoa; phylum Chordata; class Mammalia; order Artiodactyla; family Lipotidae; genus Lipotes; species Lipotes vexillifer. The sequence continues at coordinate 450,586 of NW_006798707.1, read as the reverse complement.
GTAAAGTTACATTTTTTAACACTCTAATTTTCTTTCATTTGTTTGAAGCTTGCCATTTCATGCCAATACAGAATAGCAACAAAAGATAAGAAAACAGTACTGGGTTCCCCTGAAGTCTTGCTGGGAATCCTACCAGGAGCGGGAGGCACACAAAGGCTACCCAAAATGGTGAGTTTAAGGTACCCATGTGAACTTGAGAACCTCGGTCCTATGTGCCCCTTTAGATCTATTTCCTCTGTACAAAAGGTATAATATGGGTATTCATTGTAAAATTTAGAAACTGGACTTCCCTGGTGGCGCAGTGGTTAAGAATCCGCCTGCCAATGCAGGGGACACAGGTTCAATCCCTGGGCCAGGAAGATCCCACATGCCACGGAGCAACTAATAAGCCCGTGTGCCACAACTACTGAGCCTGCGCGCTAGAGCCCGTGAGCCACAACTACTGAGCCCACGTGCCACAACTACTGAAGCCCGCACACCTACAGCCCGTGCTCCGCAACAAGAGAAGCCACCGCAGTGAGAAGCCTGCGCACCACAACAAAGAGCAGCCCCCGCTCGCCGCAGCTAGAGAAAGCCGGTGCTCAGCAACAAAGTCCCAACGCAGCCAAAAATAAATAAATTAATTAATTAAAAAAAAAATTTAGGGCTTCCCTCGTGGTGCAGTGGTTGAGAGCCCGCCTGCCGATGCAGGGGACACGGGTTTGTGCCCCGGGCCGGGAAGATCCCACATGCCGCGGAGCGGCTAGGCCCGTGAGCCATGGCCGCTGAGCCTGTGCGTCCGGAGCCTGTGCTCCGCAACGGGAGAGGCCACAACAGTGAGAGGCCCGCATACCACACACACACACACAAAAAAAATTAGAAACCAAATACAATGTGAATATATGAGATCAATAACATTTTATTCCTGATATTTGTTTATTTTTTCAATTCTACTTTTTATTTATTTTTTCAATTCCTTGATCAAAATGATTGATCAGGGTCCTTTGTTAGTCCCTGAAGAAGGGAAGAGATAGAAAAGATACATGTCTTGCTTTCTGGAACTTACAGTTTAATTTGTTCCTTCTCTGCACAGTACGATCTTACCAGTTTTTCAAATCCCTGGGTCTTATTTCATGATAACTGTTAAGAGGCATACCTTTCCCCTGATTTGGATGATCTCACTGTTGTATTCTATAGACCCAAAAGAGGCCCATCAGGCTTTTGAATTCTTAAGAAGAAGGGAAGGACAGTCAGACCTGGAGGCTGCAGAGCAGTCTTAACATCAAACTCGAGGGCTCCCTGAACCTCATAGCCTCTGGCACTGTGGGTTCTTCAGGGAAAACAACACTCAGCAGAAATACTCTTTGCAGAGAAGTTGATATGAGTTGGACATAGAAAAATGGGAAAGTTTATGGTATTTGTTTTCTGATAATAAATAGTGTGCATTCCTTCATAGGAATTGCCAAGAGGATTTACTGAAAGAATGAATAAGCCTATATGTGTATAGAAAATATTGCTGTTTCTTTTGTTATAGTTGGTTCTTGAATGTAGCTAGAAGCTGTTCTTCTAGCACCTACCTACAAAGCCCTAGTTGAGTTCTCTTTTTGTTAAGTCTAAGATTCTTTATAAAGACATTGTCAAAACTATGAGATTTCTCAGTCTCTACTAATTCTGGTATAGGAATTTTAAATATACAAATGATAGAGAAGAAACTCAGAATGACATAAATGTACAATTTTAGGAAACATGACATTTTTTCTCCACTTTATCAATCCATAAGACAGAAATCCTACATATTGAATTAAAAGAAGAGATGTAAAGACATTTTTAACTTCAGGCGGAGGTTTCTAAAACTAAACTTTACCTAAATGTGTATCAGTATATAAAATTTCATTGATGGATATATAACATAAAAATCTGGTTTGACTTTTCTCATTTTAATATTTATTTTGCTCAGTTGGATGATTTGTAAATTGTAATTGTCACTGATTTTTTTCCACCTTTGCTCTAATCCTTGCTTGCTTGTTAGGTGGGTGTGCCTGCTGCTTTTGACATGATGCTGACTGGTAGAGGCATTCGTGCAGACAGAGCAAAGAAAATGGGACTGGTTGACCAACTGGTGGAACCACTGGGTAAGTGCTAACATGGTTCAGAATTGAGCCTGATGAAGTTATTTATTTTCTTAAAGAGTTAATATCTTGAATATTGATTATAGTGAAACCCAAACACGTAAGAAATGAGTCATTATTCTGAAGAGTGAAGTTTTCTAAAAATAGCTAATACTAAATCATTTTCAACATCACCCCAATTTCTATTTTACGTTATTTTTAATTGGGACATCAGGAGTACAGAATTGAATCGAGTCATTATTTTTGGTTCTTAAATTACCTGTATCATTATCCATGATAACTATTCTTCAGTTTTTTTTGTCTGTTTTAATAATATAATAAACATGTATGAAACAACCAACCTAAGGATATTAATAATTGACATCTACTAATGTGCTGCTTCCTCCCATACAATTTCCTTGCCTCTTCTCATCCAAGGAAACCACTATTCCAGATTGTATGTTCATCACCCTCTTAACATTTCTTGAAAATCAGCATTATTGAGATGTTATTTACATGATAAAAAATTTATCAGTGTTTAATGTACAGTTTGCATTTTGACAAACGTATATAGATGTGTAAACAGCACCCCAGTCATACAATAGAACATTTCTAGTATGTATCTTTTTGTGTCTTTCATTTAGCATACTGCTTTTGAGATTCATCCATGTTGTTATATGTCAGCAATGTATTCCTTCTTGTTGCTGAATGTCATTCCATTGTATAGATAAACCATAATTTGTTTATCCGTTCACCAAATGATAGACATTTGAGGTGTTTCCAATTTAGTGCTATTCTGAATAAAGCTGCTGTGAACATTCCTTGACAAGTCTTTATGTGGACAAATATTTCATTTCTTTTGGACAAATACTGAAGAGTGGATTGTCTGGACCATATGATAGATGTGCTTATTAGCTTTTAAGAACCTGTCAAACTGTTTTTCCAAAGTGGTTATACCATTTTACATTCTTACCAGCAGTGTATGAGAGTTCTAGTTACAACCACTTTGCACGCTCAGTCTTTTTAATTTTAAACATTTCAGTAGGAGTGTAGTAATATGTCATTGGGGTTTAATTTGTATTTCCCTAAAGACCAAAGATATCGAACTTATTTCATGTGTATATTTGCCTTCTGTATATCTTCTGATAAAGTGTTCAAATGTTTTGCCCATTTTGTTTGATTTAGCTGTTTTTCTTATTACTGAGTTTTCAGAGTTCTTTATATATCAGGATATAAGTCCTTTATGAGATTTGTAATCTGCAAATATTTTCTCCCTGTCTGTGGCTTGTCTTTTCATTATCTAAGAGTAGAAATTCTTAATTTTGATGAAGTCCAATGTATCAAAGTCTTCTTTTATGGATCACGGTATTGGTGTTTTAGAAATGTTTTCCTAACAAGATTACAAAGATTTTCCCCTCTGTTTTCTTCTGAAGGTTTTGTAGTTTAGCTCTTACATTTTGGTCTGTGCTACTTCAAGTTAGTGTTTATGTTTGGTGTGAGGTAAAGATTGAGTTGTTGTTGTTGTTGTTTTTGTTGTGTGATTATGAATATCCAGAATGTCCTGGCACAGTTTTTTGAGGAGACTCTTCTTTCCCATTGACACCTTGACACCTTGGTGGAAAATTAGTTGACCCTCTGTGTTTGGGTCTATATCTAGGTTTCCTATTTCCAATTATTTATATGTCTTTACTTAAGACAGTATCACACTGTCTTGATTATTGTGTTTTGTAGTAAATCTTGATATCTGATAGTGTGACCCCACCCTCCACCTTGCTTCTCTTCTTTCAATATCATTTTGCCTATTCTAGTTTCTTTGCATTTACATGTGAATTTTAAATCATCTCATCCATATCTACAAAAACATCTGCTATGATCTTGATTGGAATTCCATTGAATCAATGTATCAATTTGGGGAGAATTGACATCTTAAAAATAGTGTTTTCATTATGAACATAATATAACTTTCTGTTTACTTAGGTCATCTTTAATTTCTCTCAGTAGTGTTTTATACTTTCCATTGAACATATCTTGCACACATTTTGTTAAATTTGTACCTAAGTATTTCATACATTTGTGCCATTATACTTTTTTAACTTTAATTTCTCATTAATTACTAACATATATAAATACAAATGATTTTCGTATGTGGACCTTGTATTCTGTGTTTTTGCTAAATTTATTTATTAGTTCTACTAGCTTTTTCTGTAGGTTCCTAAGGATTTTCTACATAAATAATCATGTTATCTACAAATAAAGACATTTTGGCTTCTTCCTTTCCCATCTGGTTGGTGTTTCTTTTTCTTGACTTAACTGCAGTGGCTAAGATCTTTAGTACAATATCGATTTGAAGTGAAAGCAGATATTATTAACTTGTTCCAATCTTAAGAGAGACATTCACCTGATGCTGTAGTGTGTATAATGTTACATAGGTTTTTCATATATACGCTTTATCAGATTGCAGATGTACCTTATTTATAGTTTGCTGAGAACTATATTGCTTTTTCTGCATCTAATGAGATGATTGTTTGGGTTTGCCCTTTTAGTATATTAAGTAAAGTCATTTACATTGATTTTTGACTATTGACTTCATTCCTGGAATAAACTTCACTTGGTTGTGATGTATTGTCCTTTTTATAAAGTGCCAGCTGAATCAGCTAAAATTTTGTGAAGGATTTTTATGTCTGGTCATGAGAGATAATGGTCTCAGGAATAATATTTTTTTTCTTGTGATATTTTTGCCTGGTGTTGATATCTGGGTAATTCTGACTTCATAAAATGAGTTGGAAATATTTCTTCCTCTTCAATTTTCTGGAAGATTTTGTGTAGAATTGGTATTATATTTTCCTTAAATCCTTGATAACATTCACCAATGAAGTTATATGGACTTGGAGTTTTGCTTCTTGGGAAGGTTATAACCTATGAATTCAGTTTCCTTAGTAGACATGGGGCTATTCAGGCTGACTATTTCTTTTTTCTTTTTTTTTTTTTTTTTTTTTTGCCTTTC
>NW_006798707.1:398209-445187 GCF_000442215.2 Lipotes vexillifer | reverse complement strand
GGGCCGATTTTTTTTTTTTTTTTTTTTTTTTTTTTTTTTTTGGCCTTGCCACGTGGCTTGCAGGATCTTACTTCCCTCACCAGGGATTGAACCCAGGCCCCTGGCCATGAAAGCACTGAGTCCTAACCACTGGATTGCCAGGGAATTCCCAGGTTCACTATTTCTTTTTTCTTTCTTTCCTTTTTTTTTAAAAAATTGGAGTATAGTTGATCTACAATGTTGTGTTAGCTTTGGGTGTACAGCTAAGCAAATCACCATACATTTACTTATATCCACTCTTTTTTAGATTCTCTTCCCATACAGGTCACCACAGAGCATTGAGTAGAGTTCCCTGTGCTACACAGCAGCAGGTCCTTATTAGCTATCCATTCTATACATAGTAGTGCAGGTTCACCATTTCTTTTCTATTTTTTTTTTTAATTTTTTAAAAAATTTTATTTAATTAATTTTTTCGCTGTGTTGGGTCTTCATTGCTGCTCACAGGCTTTCTCTAGTTGCAGTGAGTGGGGGCTACTCTTCGTTGAGGTGCGCAGGCCTCTCATTGTGGTGGTGTCTCTTGTTGCGGATCATGGGCTCTAGGCGTGCAGGCTTCAGTAGTTGTGGCATGTGGGTTCAGTAGTTGTGGCTCACAGGCCCAGTAGTTGTGGCTCATGGGCTTAGTTGCTCTGCAGCATGTGAGATCTTCCCAGACCAGGGCTCGAACCCGTGTCCCTTGCATTGGCAGGCGGATTCTTAACCACTGCACCACCAGGGAAGCCCCAGGTTCACCATTTCTTGAGTGAGCTGTGGTTGTTTGTTTTGCAAAGATTTTGTCCATTTCATTTAACTTGACAAATTTATTTTAATAAAGTTGTTCAGGGCCTTCGCTGGTGACGCAGTGGATAAGACTCCACGCTCCCAATGCGGGGGGCCTGGGTTTGATCCCTAGTCTGGGAACTAGATCCCACATGCATGCTGCAACTAAGAGTTGGCATGCCACAACTAAGGAGCCTGCCTGCTGCAACTAAGACCTGGCACAACCAAATAAATAAATAAATATTTTTTTAAAAGTTAAAAAAAAAATAAAGTTGTTCATAATACTTTATTATTATTCTTTTCATATCTTTACACTCTATAATGATGCTCCTCTTTCATTCCTGATATTGCTAATTTGTGTCTTCTCTTTTTTCCCTGATGAGTCTGGCTAGAAATTTATCAGTTTTATTGATCTTTTCTAAGAATCAGCTTTTAATTCCATTGGTTTTGTTTGCTGTTTTATTGATTTCAGCTGTCTTATTATTTCTTTCTTTCTGCTTGCTTTTGGATTTAATTTGCTCTTCTTTTTCTAGTTTCTTACTAGAAACTAGTTTCTAGTTTCTTTCATTGATTTTAGGCCTTTCTTCTTTTCTAACATAAGCATTAAAGCTATACATTGGGAATTCCGTGGCGGTTCAGTGGTTAGGACTTGGCACTTTCACTCCTGGGGCCTGGGTTCAATCCCTGGTCGGGAAACTAAGATCCTGCAAGCTGTGCGACACAGCCAAGAAAAAAAAAAGCTATACATTTTCTTCTTGGCATTGCTTTATCTGCATGTTTTAATGTTATGTTTTCAATTCCATAAAGGTCAAATATTTTCAGATTTCTCTAGTGATCTCTTCTTTGGCCCATGTATAATTTAGAAGTGTGTTGTTTAATTTCCAAATATTTGGGGATGTTTCAGATATCTTTCTGTTATTGGTTTCTAGTTAAATTCTGTCATCAGAGTATAGTCGATCCTTATTATTTGAGGTTCGCTGTCTGTGAATTTGCCTACTCACTAACATTTGTCATAACCCCAAAAGTAATACTCGTGTTCTTTTGCAGTCATTCATAGACACGTACAGAGTGGCAAAAGATTCAAGTCTCCCAACACACGTGTTTCCAGCTGAAGTCAAACAAGGCACTGTCTGCCTTCTCATTTCAGCTTTTATAAAACCAGCAAGTGTCCTTTCCATGGTCTATTTACTGCCATGTTTTCCTCATTTTGTGCTTTCTGTTTGTGATTTTGCTGTTTAAAATAGTGAGAGCTAGGAGTGGAAAAGAATTGAGTCAGAGTGAGGGAAAATGTCTTTAAGGTTTCTCTTTACTCCCCCAGTAAGGAGGCCTTAGCAGAGGTACCTGAAGAAGACCTCTGTTGAAGGTCCCATATAAAGAGACTTAGGAATGAAGGCACATGGGCTCAGAATGAAAATGTGTGTAAGAGCATAGCCGGTCAGGGAGACCTGAGTCATTGACTGCAACTCCCATTAAAGCCTGCAGTGCTTCGGCTGGGCACCAAGTCTGGTATGGGAAGGACAGCTTTCTCCATGAGGCCTGCGAGGCCTGTAATTGCCTATGCTTGGACCTGAAATATCACATAGGTTTTTAGCTAGGCTGGACCCCTCAGTTTCTGCAAATAGTCATGTGGCCATAACAGGTATTTATAATTACCTACTTCTACCCATTCCATATTTCCTTTGCCCTTAGGGAGTGCATCGGCTGATCATGGTTCTTTGTCTGGTAGGGTGACCTTCATTCCTAAAAGGTCTGGGCCATTAGCAGTCCTGCATGAATTGGGTTGTTGTAATTTTCTACTAACTAACTGTAGGTCACAGTAGCCCTAAGAGACACCCCAAGAGATCTCCCATATCTGAGACATACTCTCCCTTACCTTCATTGTAGTAGCAACCCAACTTGCCCTGGTAATCAGGATTAATCACCCCAGCCAGTACAGTAATCCCTTCTCTGCCTGTTTCAGAGGCATGAGGAGCCCAAAGTGGCCACATGGCAGTCTCATCTTCCAGTTTAATAGAATCATTGTTATGTCTCCTGATGGACTTTGGAACTAAATCCTCTAGACCAGCAGAACCTAAGGTTGTAGGACAGAAGCACAATTTTTGTTGGTACATCACTAGGAGTAGTAGCAGACCCATCTCTATATGTACTTCTGGATTCCTGGACCAGTGAATCCTTGCTATGGAAGATACGACACCGTATATTGGAGGTTGATTTAGAGCATATACAGGATCCTAGGTGATACTGCCTTAGCCTTACAAAGTATTACCACCTACCTAGTGCTCTGAGTCTTTAAAAGTCTATTCCACCATTCTCTCAATCCAGCTGCTTCACGGTGATGGGGCACATGGTGAGATCAGTACATTTCATGAGCATGGCCCATTGCCACACTCCATTTACTGTGAGGTGAGTTGCTTGATCAGAAGCAGTGTTGTGTGGGATACCGTGATGGTAGATAAGGCATTCCATAAGTCCACAAATGGTAGTTTTGGCAGATGCATTGCATGCCAGGAAGGCAAATTCATACCCGCAATAAGTGTCTATTCCAGTAAGAACAGAGTGCTGCCCTTTCCATGACGAAAGCAGTGCAGTGTAGTCAATCTGCCAGAATGTTGATCACCTTGGGAGAATCCTGGTATAAGACAATCAGTGTTGGTCTGTGCTGCTGATTGGGCACTGAACAGTGATTGTACCCAGGTTGGCCTTGGTGAGTAGTTGTTGCTAAGCCCACGCACAGCCTCCATCCCTGCCATCATGACCACTTTGTTCATGAGCCCATTGGGCAGTGACAGGGGTGACTGGGGAAAGAGGCTGACTGGTATCCGCAGGATGGATTATCTTTTCCACTCGATCATTAAAATCCTCTTTGAGATCACCTCTTGTTGACCATTCACATGAAACACAAATATTTTCACATTCTTTGCTGAGTCTTCTTTTTCCCAGTCAGCTGGTCATAGGGAACTTCCATGAGGCCATAGGTGCAGGCTGAGAGAGAGAAGCAGGAGTAAGGGTATTTTGGCCACTTCCTCATGCAACTTGTACCTTTAGGGTCTGCTCAAGCCCAGTCTCAGGTATACCACTTCCATTTGATAATAGAGTGCTGTTGTGCACACCCAGCTTTATGGCTTAGTGGGTTAGACAACATCCATTTCATGTCAGATCACATAGTAACTTGTTGGCCCATGGTTAAGCTTAGAGTCTCCACTAAGGCCCAGTAGGAAGCCAAAAGCTGTTTCTCAGCAGGATAGTAATTATTAACAGAGGATGGTAGGGCTTTGCTCCAAATTCCTAAGGATTTGTACTCTGATTCGCCTATAGGGCCTGCCAACGACTCCAGACAGCATCTCTGTCTACCACTGATGCTTCAAGCGCCTTCAGGTCTTAATCGTATGGTCTGAAGAGCAGAACAGCTATTCTTGTCCTGAGCCCAACTCAAAACTAGCAGCCTTCAAGTTACTCAGTAAAGGGGCTAGAGTAGCACATCCAAAAAAGATGTTGCCTCAAAAATCCACTAGGTGTTGTGCCTGTTTTTTGTGGTAGGAGGGGCCAGATGCAACAACTTATCCTTCACCTTAGAAGGAATGTCTCAGCATGCCCCATACCACTGGACCCCTAGAAATTTCACTAAGATGCATATGTCTAGAGTAGTTGGTGCTTCCAGCTCACCAGGTCCATTCAGCATAATATCATCAATGTAATGAACTGGCATGGTATCTTGTGGAAGGAAAAGGCAATCAAGGTCCCTGTGGGCTAAATTATGACTTATGGATGTAGAACTGATCACTCCTGAGGTAAGACAATAAGGGTATATTGCAGGCCTTTCCAGCTGAAAGCAAACTGCTTCTGGTAGTCGTTACTACCAGCTATCAAGGAAAAAAGCACTTTCCAGATCAGCAAATACACAAGAGGTAAAAGGAGATGTGTTAACTTGCTCAAGCAATGAAATTGTATCTGAAATACCAGCGGCAGTTGCTGTTACCACCTGATTAAGTTTACCATAGTCCACTGTCATTCTGCAGGAGCCATCTGGTTTCGGCACAGGACAAAAATACGTAAATTGAATGAGGATGCAGTGGGAATCACCACTCCTGCATCTTTCAAGTCCTTAACGGTGGCACCAGTCTCTGTAGTCCCTCCAGGAATGCAGTATTACTTTTATTTTACTATTTTTCTGGGTAGAAGCAGTTTTAGTGGCTTTCACTTGGCCTTTCCCACTATAGTAGTCCTTATTCCACAGGTCAAGGAGCTAGTTGCTGAGGATATCTATTTCAGTCGTGCATTCTGGAAGTAACCAAAGGATGAGTTCAGGAACCCACTAGGCCCACTGAGATAGAACTGAGCTAATAATCCTTTTATCACATGACCTTATAAACCCCTACCCTGTCTGGTGGATCACAATAACATTTTGAGTCTTTTGGAATTACTGTCGGATCCGAGCCAGTGTCCAGTAATCCCCCAAAAGTCTGATTATTTCCCTTTCCTCAAGGTAAATGACCATAGAGTCCCTTTGGGGAAGATTAACAGTATAATTCCTTCAAGGAGCTACAACCTCCCCTTTATTCAAGTTCTGGGTCTTTAAACTGGCTCATTTCTGAGAATTGATGAGGGCGATGACTTTCTCTTTCTTTTTTTAAAAAAAAATTATTTATTTATTTATTTTTGGCTGCGTTGGGTCTTCGTTGCTGCGCGTGGGCTTTGTCTAGTTGTGGGAGCGGGGGCTACTCTTTGTTGCAGTGCTCAGGCTTCTTTTTGCGGTGGCTTCCCTTGTTGCGGAGCACAGGCTCTAGGCGTGTGGGCTTCAGTAGTTGTGGCTCGCAGGCTCTAGAGTGCAGGCTCAGTAGTTGTGGCGCACGGGCTTAGTTGCTCCGCGGCATGTGGCATGTTCCTGGACCAGGGCTCGAACCCATGTCCCCTGCATTGACAGGCGGATTCTTAACCACTGCGCCACCAGGGATGTCCGATGACTCTCTTTGGTAATTCACGTTATTCTTATGTTTACTAGACCTAGAATTCTTCTGAATCTAGTGGGCCACCCATCATCTGTTTCTTTCCTAGGAATGCCATGATCAACTAGCCAACACCATAGGTCTCCACAAGTCAAACTATTCTGATTACTATTTACTTTGGTTCTGCTATCCATTTTGGTAACCATGCCCCATTTGCTTTTGGCAATTGAGTGTTGCTCCTTGGCCCCTGCCACCCCAGAATCCCATTGTCCCCACTGCATTTAGGGATCCTAGTTGATGGTAGCAGTTCCCACTGTAATTTCTGACCTACAGAGAGGAGCAACCACGGAGCTCTTCAAGGATGCTAGGACTCCCCTCCTAAATTGATTTCTCTTGGTCGTGGTGAAAGGTGTGTCCTCTGACCCTTCCAGGGGAGCTGAGCAGGTCCAGCATGATAAATCCAGGCTAACATTCCAGTTTCCTTAATTAAGCCTTTTAATATTTCCTCTACCATACCAACATGGTTCTGGCATTTTGGCTTCGTTCAGTACTGCTTGTTTTCTATATGTCCCATCTGTTCTTTGTTCCTTTTTTCTTTGTTCTGCTTTCCTTTGGATTAATCTTTTTTTGGGGGGGGGGCAGTGCCACGTAGCATGGGGGATCTTAGTTTCCCGACCAGGGATTGACCCCGTCTGCCCTGCAGTGGAAGCGCAGAGTCCTAAACATGGGACTGCCAGGGAATTCCACCCGGATTAATCATTTTTTATCTTCACTGTTGGACTTTTACTTTGCTTTACCCTTTTAATGGTTGCTCTAGGGTTTACAGCATACATCTTTTTTTTTTCTAATTTATTTATTTTTATTTATTTATTTTTGGCTGCGTTGGGTCTTTGTCGTTGCACGCGAGCTTTCTCTACTTGCGGCGAGCGGGGGCTGTTCTTCATTGCAGTGCTCTGGTTTTTCATTGGGGTGGCTTCTCTTGTTGCAGAGCATGGGCTCTAGGTGCGCGGGCTTCATTAGTTGTGGCACACGGGCTCAGTAGTTGTAACTCGCGGGCTCTAGAGTGCAGGCTCAATAGTTGTGGCGCATGGGCTTAGCTGCTCCGCGGCATGTGGGATCTTCTCGGACCAGGGCTCGAACCCGTATCGCCTGCATTGGCAGGCAGATTCTTAACCACTGTGCCACCAGGGAAGTCCAGCATACATCTTTAACATGTAATCTGTGTTGATATATCATTTCACATGTAAGGTAGGAACCTTTAAAGGGTATACTTTCATTTCCCCCCATTCTTTTGCTATTCTTTTTTTTTTTTTTTTTTTTTTTTTTGTGGTATGTGGGCCTCTCACTGTTGTGGCCTCTCCCGTTGCGGAGCACAGGCTCTGGACGCGCAGGCCCAGCAGCCATGGCTCACGGGCCCAGCCGCTCCGCAGCATGTGGGATCTTCCCAGACCAGGGCATGAACCTGTGTCCCCTGCATCGGCAGGTGGACTCTCAACCACTGCGCCACCAGGGAAGCCCCATCTTTTGCTATTCTTGTTATACTTCTGCATGTATTATACATTCCTTAGTGTATTACTATTTTTGTTTTAAACAATTATCTTTTAAAGAGATTTAAAAAAATGAGACGCTTCTTTTCTGTTTACTCATATATTTATCATTTTTGGTGCTCTTTATTCTTTGTATAGATCCAAGTTCCCATCTGGCTTGATTTTCCTCCAACCTGAAGAACTTCCTTTAACATGCTCTATAGTGTAGGTCTGCTGGCAGTTAATTCTCTCACTTTTTGATTTGTTTGAAAAAGTCTTCATTTTCGAAAGGTTTTTTTTTTTTTAGATGTTGGCGGTAGGAGTTTATTAATTAATTAATTTAATTTTGCAGTGTTGGGTCTTCGTTTCTGTGCGAGGGCTTTCCCTAGTTGTAGCAAGGGGGTGGCCACTCTTCATCGCGGTGCGCGGGCCTCTCACTATTGCAGCCTCTCTTGTTGCAGAGCACAGGCTCCAGACGTGCAGGCTCAGTAGTTGTGGTGCACGGGTTCACTTGCTCTGCAGCATGTGGGATCTTCCCAGACCAGGGCTCGAACCCGTGTCCCCTGCATTAGCAGGCAGATTCTCAACCACTGCGCCACCAGGGAAGCCCGAAAGGTATTTTTGATAGGTATAGAATCCCAGATTTCCAGTGTTTTCCTTTTGGTGCTGTATAGATATCTACATTGTGTTGTTGCTTGCATAATTTCTAAGAAGTCTGTTGTCATTTTTATCTTTGGTCATCCGTATATAATGTGTCTTCTCCACTCCTACCCCAATCCTCCCCAAACTGCTCTCAGGTTTTCCCTTTATTACTGATTTTAGCAATTTATTTATGATGTGCCTTGGTGTGTGTGTGTGTTTTAAATGTTTGCTGTACATGGGATTCATTGAGCTTCTTAGATAGTGGGCTTGGAATTTTCATCAAAATTGGAAACTTTTTGGCTATTTCTTTTTTTTTTTTTTTTGCGATACGCGGGCCTCTCACTGCTGTGGCCTCTCCCACTGTGGAGCACAGGCTCTGGACGCGCAGGCTCAGCAGCCATGGCTCACGCGCCCAGCCGCTCCACGGCATGTGGGATCCTCCCGGACTGGGGCACAAACCCGTGTCCCCCGCATCGGCAAGCGGACTCTCAACCACTGCACCACCAGGGAAGCCCTTGGCTATTTCTTTAAATATTTTTCCATCTCCCCTACTGCTTTTCTTTTCTTTGTTGTTGTTGTTGTTCGGGGTGATTTTTCTTTAATTTTTATTTTATATTGGAATATAGTTGATTAACAATGTTGTGTTAGTTTTAGATATACATCAAAGTGATTCAGTTATACATATACATGTATCTATTCTTTTTCAAATTCTTTTCCCATTTAGGTTATTACAGAATATTGAGCACGGTTCCCTGTGCTATACAGTAGGTCCTTGTTGGTTATCTATTTTAAATATAGCAGTGTGTACATGTCAATCCCAAACTCCCCATCTATCCCTCCCACCCTCCCATCCCCCCTGGTAACCATAAGTTCATTCTCTACATTTGTGAGTCTGTTTCTGTTTTGTAAATAAGTTCATTTGTATCAAATTTTTTTTTAAGATTCTGAATACAAGCAATATCATATGATATTTGTCTTTCCCTGATTTACTTCACTTAGTGTGATAATCTCCAGGTCCACCCATGTTGTTGCAAATGACATTATTTCCTTCTTTTTGATGGCTAAGTAATATTCCATTGTATATATGTACCACATCTTCTTTATCCATTCATCTGTCAATGGACATTTAGGCTGCTTCCATGTCTTGGCTATTATAAACAGTGCTGTGGTGAACATTGGGGGTGCACGTATCTTTTGAACCATGTTTTTCTCTGGATATATGCCCAGGAATGGCATTGCTGGATCATATGGTAACTCTATTTTTTACTTTTTTAAGGAACCTCCATACTGTTCTCCATAGTGGCTGTACCAGTTTACGTTCCCACCAACAGTGTAGGAGGGTTCCCCTTTCTCCACACCTTCTCCAGCATTTATTGTTTGTAGATTTTTGATGATGGCCATTCTGCTTGGTGTGAGATGATATTTCATTGTAGTCATGATTTGCATTTCTCCAATAATTAGCTATGTTAAGCATCTTTTCATGTGCCTCTTGGCCATCTGTATGTCTTCTTTGGAGGAATGTCTATGTAGGTCTTCTGCCCATTTTTTGATTGGGTTGTTTGGTTTTTTGATATTGAGCTGCATGAGCTGTTAGTAAATTTTGGAGATTAATCCTTTGTCAGTCACATTGTTTGCAAATATTTTCTCCCATTCTATGGGTTTTTTTGTTTTGTTTATGGTTTCTTTTGCTGTGCAAAAGTTTTTGAGTTTAATTACGTCCCATCTGTTTATTTTTATTTCCATTAGTCTAGGAGGTGGGTCGAAAAAGATGTTACTGTGATTTATGTAAAAGAGTATTCTGCCTACATTTTACTTTAAGTTTTATAGTATCCAGTCTTACATTTGGGTCTTTTATCCATTTTGAGTTTATTTTTGTGTATGGTGTTAAAGAATGTTCTAATTTCATTTTTTTTACATGTAGCTGTCCAGTTTTCCCAGCACCATTTGTTGAAGAGACTGTCTTTCCACCATTGTATAGTCTTGCATCCTTTGTAGTACATTAATTGACCATGGGTGCATGGGTTTATTTCTGGGCTTTCTATCCTGTTCTGTTGATCTGTATTTCTATTTTTGTGCCAGAACCATACTGTTTTGATGATTATAGCTTTGTAGTATGGTCTGAAGTTAGGGAGCCTGATTCCTCCAGCTCTGCTTTTCTTTCTCAAGATTACTTTGGCTATTTGGGGTCTTTTGTGTCTCCATACAAATTGTAAGATTTTTTGTTGTAGTTCTGTGAAAATTTGATAGGGATTGCATTGAAGCTGTAGATTGCCTTGGGTAGTATAGTCATTTTGACAGTACTGATTCTTCCTATCCAAGAACATAGTATACCTTCCCATCTGTTTGTGTCATGTTCGATTTCTTTCATCAGTGTCTTATAGTTTTCAGAGTACAAGTCTTTTGTCTCCTAAGTCCCCCACCCCTTTCCTGAGACTTCAGTCTCACATATTTTAGATCACTTGATATTGTCCCAAAATGAAGCTCTGTTTCTCTTTTTCAGTCTGTTTATATTTCTCTTGCCATGTATTCAAGTTTCCTGATCTTTTCTTCTTCACAGTATAATTTGCTATTAATCCAATTGCCTATATTTTTTGTTTCAGGTATTGTTTTTTCCTCATATTTAGAAGTAATATTTGATTCATTGTTACATCTTCAATTTCTCTTCATTATGTTTCTGTTTTCCTCTGCCTTCTTTAACATATGGCATGAATTTACAGTAACCTTTCTAACGTTGTGTCTGCTTATCCTATCTTTTCTTTGTTTTTTGCGGTACGTGTGCCTCTCACTGTCATGGCCTCTCCCGCTGCAGAGCACAGGCTCCGGACGTGCAGGCTCAGTGGCCATGGCCCACGGGCCCAGCCGCTCCGTGGCACGTGGGATCCTCCCAGACCGGGGCACAAACCCATGTCCCCTGCATCGGCAGGCGGACTCCCAACCACTGTGCCACCAGGGAAGCCCCATCCTGTCTTTTCAATTCTGCACCTGTTTCTGTTGGTCAGTTTGTCTCCTAGCTATAAGCCGTGTTTTTTCTTGCTTCTTTTCACACCTTTATGTTGGTTCTTTCCCTGTGGCCTCAGGTAGTTTCCTCTCATGCATGTGCAGAATGATACTTCGCCTGAGTTTCAAGGGGCCCCTCTGTAGATCTCTGGAGCTCTCCTTTTGTGTAGCAACTACTCTCCAGTATTCTTCCATAATTCCAGCATTACATTATGACTTTTGCAGACCCTGTGCACTTTTGTCATTCAGACGTTTGGGACTTAGTTCATTTTCTTCCTCCTCCAGGGAGGCTGAAAGTAGGGCAAATGTCTTAAGGTGGAGAATGGTTGCATATTGTTGCAGGCTTCTCCCTCTACTGGGATTTTGTTCCCTATACACCATAAGAAGGCACAAGATAGGCTTTTGACCTCAGCCACCTCTCGCTCCAGTGTGGCTCTTCAAGCCTTTGACTGAGAGCCTGGTAGGTGTCTGTTTTCATAGCTGTGTGAAAACAGCCTTTGGCTCTTTTGAGTCTTTGTCTCCTGCCTCCAGCAAGTTTGGTATCAGGCTCTGCCTCAAGTGAAAAATCAGGTGCATGTTTTTGGCATGTCCCTCTTTCTGTACAAGTACTGCATGTGCTAAACATTATGACACTATAAGAGATTTCACTCTAGCTTCCAGCCTCTTGCACCACCTTAGAACTTCACAAATGTTCCATGCAGGAAAACTAGCTTTGCGTTTGGTTTCTTCTAGTACTGACTTATTGTGTGTGACCACCAAAAACTCTGATCATTTCACTTTCCCTCAGTAGCATCCTTCTGCTTGAGCCAAGCCCAATCTTCAGCCCACACCCAAAAGCATCATGTACCCCCAGGAAAGACAATGTCCAGCAATCATCAGTTCACATTGGACAGGCTCTTCCCTCTCTGGAATTCTGTTCATATAACCTTTGTTGCTTCCACAGCTCTGCAGTGTCTTTACAAATGTGATTTTGCAATTGATTTTTTGTTTTCCAGTTTTGCAGCAAGAAAACAGGCCTCATGAGACATAATACATCCTACTCAGAAGTGGAGGCCAGACTTAAATAGGGCTTAAGACTTGTTTTCTACCAGGAGGAGGTTGTTGCACCTTCGCTCAGTGTGACTTCTCTTTTTGAGTCCATAGTTCATGATGTTGCCACCTACCGGTCTCTAGTCAGACTTAGAAAAAAGCTGCGCTGAAAGTGGGTGCTGGAGCCTTCGGCTTTGGCCTGCCTGGGTTTTGCCCACCTGGGACTGATCCAAGCCTGATTTATATTCCAGTCTGTTGTGTTCATCTTTACAGGACCAGGAATAAAACCTCCAGAGGAACGGACAATTGAATACCTAGAAGAAGTTGCAATTACTTTTGCTAAAGGACTAGCTGATAAAAAGATCTCTCCAAAGAGAGACAAGGGATTGGTAGAAAGTGAGTGTCATTATTAAAGAACTAAGACAAAGCTTCTTTCCAGGGAATTTTATTTTATTTTCTATAAATCCGAAATGAGGAAGAGGTAAGTGCATTATTTACTCTTAAGTGTAAAGTCAACCTTAAAGGATGTAATAACTCTGCTCTAGGCTCAAGTCCTGGACCTTACACTGGTTAAAGACATTTTTTTTTAACTTTTTATTTTGGAAAGTTTTAAATAATACCAAAATAGAATAATGTAACAGTGTAATAAACACCCATGTACCCAACACCAAGCTCTAATATTTATCAACTAATGTTTAAAGAAGTGCTTAGGTTGAAATTTAGATTGTTGATATCAGAGTAAAGAGCAGTTCTTTCAGTTAGCTATAGAATCACTGCATTTTTATGGAGTTTACAGAACAAACTAACAAGGGTGGCTGGGCTCTTTCCAGTAAGGATCTAAAAGCATTTTACCTTACAGAATTGACATCGTATGCCATGAGTATTCCATTTGTCAGGCAACAGATTTACAAAAAGGTGGAAGAAAAAGTACGAAAGCAGACCAAAGGCCTTTATCCTGCACCTCTGAAAATAATTGATGTGAGTCTTTACCCCGTACTCCCACATTTCTCATGTTTCTTCCCTTTGTCTAGAGCGGTACTCTTGACTGCCATTCTGCACCATGTTTGCCAGTACTAAAGTTCTTCATGCTGCTGTCAAAGTACTTACCAAAAATAACACAAGAGCATAGCAAGCTATGAGGATTTATGTAAATGGATATTTGGGGAAAATTAGTGCCAGGCATACTTTTTAGTTGATGAGCTTAAAATTACCAGTTATAAACCAAGAAAGGAACCTATGTCATATCAGTATAACAAAGCCAGTAAAATATTGGACATTAATTAAGAGGTAGTTGAAACAAAATTAATGGCTGTATTCTGTCCTTAGTCAAAACCATTGTCATTACCTAAAACGTCTCATTGACTTTCCATTGCCGTAATTATGAAAAAGATGTAATGATATAGAGAAGTCCTGGAAAAGCTCAAGGAGGATAATTAAAGTGATCACAGAGTTGAAGTAACATCTGTCTAAAGGTAGACTTCAAAACTTACAAAATCTTCAATCTGGAAAGTCAGAGATCAAAAGAGCAATAATTGAAGACAAGATCAATAATCAAAGATTTCAGAATTGGAGAATGAATTAGTCAACAAGTATATTTTGAGCCGAAGACACCAAAGTATATAAAATATGAAACGTGGTCCCCTACTTCCATTCACCTCACACAGTCTGGGTTGAGGAGATTAAACACATATACGTGGTAAGGCAGATGGCAGGATGGGGGCAGTATGCAGCTGCATAGGGTTAACGCCAGCTAACTGGGACAGAGGAAGATTGCTAAATTCACTGAGGAGGGAACGATCCCTGAAATTGTTAGAGAATACATGGTGAGAAAGCCAGGTAGGATGGGCATTTTGAGCAAAGTTACAGAAGCTGGAAAGCATGAGGCTCTTCAAGGAACATCAAATCAGATCAGTTTTTGTAGGAGGATAATGCAGTGTCTTCAGAAAGGCAGACCAAAGGTAGATTTCAAAAGGTAGACAGTAATTAATTAAGAAATTTGATCTTTGTCCTATATAGATCATAGAGAACCGTTTTCGTGGCAGTGAGTAAAAATGGATTAGAAACAGAGACAAAGTAGAGCAATGAACTAGGAAACTGTTTTGGTAATTCAGACTTGAAGTTTGAATAAGACCCCGAAATAGAGTAGTAAAAGCAAAAGTACGAAGGTAGTAAGAGACTTGCCAAAGAGAGTTAGGAGTTAAGGTTTAGAAGTGTTGAGATTAGGTATTCAGGAAATTCAAGCAACAGTATAGACAGAGAAGTCAATTAAGGATATAGATTGATTTATTTGGGTTTTTTTTTTTTAATCACCATGAAATTATGGTGATTGAATACAGGGTTATTTCTTTTATACTTGCTATTGTACTTAGGTTAGTACTTACCCTAAATGTTAAATTGAATTTCATGGAGTTCATGATTAATGTGATAAACTAAATGATGTTCCTGAGGAAGAATAAATAGAGGGGGAAATGGAAGTGGAACTCTGGGGACCTGCCCACATTTGGAGAACAGGAGAGGAGCTGGAAGAATAATTCAAGCAGGAGGGAAGGGAGTTAAGAGGAAAAGGTAAACCTATTATTGGACTCAGAAAGGGGTGATGGCAACTCTTTCTCTGACAAAATAACAGGATTCAAAGGATAAGGAGGTGGAGTTTGAGCTGTAGAACCTCTGTGTTCTTTTCCTATTCTGACTTCTTAATTCTCTTTGCTTCTGTTTTATTTCCTTCCATTTTATGCTAGGTTGAGCAGTAGCCTCAGAGATGGAGAATTAAGTCAGTCTTAAGCAATAAGGCACTCAGTCCTCTTCTCTTTCTCACTCCAGTCTAGACTTTTGACTTACTCTTTGAAGACTAACAACACTAGCCACTTTTTTCAGCATTACTGTGTATCTTGCCAATCCATTCCAACAAGGAACAAGTACTTTATATGTTTTTTAGGTAGTGAAGACTGGGATTGAGCAAGGGAGTGATGCTGGCTATCTCTCTGAATCTCAGGTAAAATTATTTCCTTTCAGTGTTTTATTATTAGAGACAGAAAAAGCGAGATCCACAATGCTGTGTAAAACTGAAAAAAAGGTAAAGTATTCAAAGCCTAGTAAAAAAATGTTTTCTTCCAGTGGTTGTCATTTCTTACTATTAATCTCAGTGAGCAAGTAGGTGCTAAGAAAGCCATAGTAGTCCCCAGATATTTGAACTTGCTCTCAGTAACGAGGGTATAACTAGGAAAAGCAGGGGCAGAGTTCAAATCCTTTCAAAAGGAATCATTTGGACTTTTTGTTCTGTAGTTGGGCTGGTTTTGTTGTGATAAAGTGAGTACATTGATACAAAAATATGGTTCTTACTTGTTAGAGCCTGGAGATAAACCTGTGAAGCCCAGCCTCCCTTTGGTGAATTAGGAAATGAAGGGAAATGGTTTGCACCCACTAAGACAAGAAAACAGAGCAACACACGAACCAACCTCACCCCTTCCACTTCCTAACAAGCTGGTGGTATTGTAGATTTTAGTTGTTTGGGTTGTTTTGACGTTTTAAGCAATCATTGAAGGATGATTGCTCTTCAATAATAGAATAAAAGATATCTGAAGAGCTCAGGACAAGTTCCAGAGAAAACATTTCTTATACTGGGTTGCTTACTGCAGTGCACTCTGATTAATTCTTTTACATTATCACCAGGTACACATATACATATGTACAGAAAGATTGAAGCATATTTCCCAAAATAATTAGCCTGTATACTGTACTCAGTATTTTCTATCTATTCTACTTATCACAACCTGCTAAATTCAAGACCACTGATAGATTTCTACCCGTGGTTTGAAAATCACTGGTTTATTGAATAGAACCTACTTTGCCAAGATTAGTAGAACATTGTTTCATGTTCTCTTCAGACATGAAGGCAACATTATTAGAGGGATTCCTTCTTTTAAGTGCTGTTTGCAACCATGTAATCGTACCAGTAAATTCTAGTAATATTGATGATGGTAATAGCTAACATTGAGGCCCAGTCATTTTACTAGTGTTTTCATTTACTTCCCACAACAGTATTGTAAAATAGGTATTGTTTTTCCCATTTTAAGGATGAAGAAAGCTTCACAACTGGGAAATGTCAGGGCCAGTCTTTAAACTCAGTTCTTTCAAATACAGACTCTAAATCTCATGCTCTTTCCCACTAAGTTGAGATTTGTTCTCTGTAAGTGTTAAGGTCCTTTTAAAGTGGTAGATATCACATGGGACAGCCTGCTACCCTGGAAGGAGAACTGGAGTTGGGAGTCATACTGCCTGGGTTCAAGTTCTGTTTCTGCCCCTTTGAGGCAGTGTGGCTTTGAGCAAGGTCAAGTTCTGAGCCTCCTCTTCCCAGTCTTTAAAATGAGAGCGGTGGTTGAGATGATTGGTCCATTTTGGCTCTGACACTCTAATTCCATGAAAAAAGTTACCACAACCTCTGGTGTAGAAAATCTGAGAGCTCAGTTATATCCAGAACCTTTCAAAGCAGCAGTTGGAAGTGGTACAGATGAGGAGAGTGAAAGAAAGATGCTCAGCAGGAGACCAACTTCAGCAGCTCAGGACCTGAGGCTTTGCATGTGTTACCTCTGCTCTGCAGAGAAACTGACCCCAAAGAATCCACGTCTCCAAGACTGAGAAGTTCTACCTTTTCTTCTTCCCTTTTTCCAGAAATTTGGAGAGCTTGCAATGACCAAAGAATCAAAAGCCTTGATGGGACTTTACCGTGGTCAGACCCTGTGCAAGAAGAATAAATTTGGAGCTCCACAGAAGGAGGTTAAGTAAGTCAGCTCTACATAGGAAACCCCTGTGGATTTCAGCACATGCTACGCTTGTTGATGTCTCTGAAGATCCATAGAGCTAGATTTATGCCTTCAGTGTTGCCCTAAACCTCTTCTGTCCTGAGCACTTTAGATCCCTATTCCTACGAAGGAATTTTTGGCTTTCAGAGTTCTGCCTGTGCCTAGTTTTCTCCTGACCTCTCTAATGTCTCCTGTAGAGGCATTTTTGTCTCACTATTGATGTCCCCTAGAAATATGGTTTAGGTTTCCCCTTCCTAAACCAAATACACACACTATGTGCTGTTCAATGACCTTGTCTCTCTCTGTGACTTGAGATACCATCTCTGAGAACTCACACTTCTCCCTCATTAAAAAAAGTAAAGCCTCATTCTAGTCATTAAAGTCTTGTCCTTCGTTTAGCTTACAGCCTAAGCATTTGAGAGCCTACTTACCTGTTTCATATCTATTCTCTTCAGTGAGCCTTTCAGTGTTATGCTGCCTAAATAGCTCTTCAGCATCTTAAGTTTAGTAATGCCCCTAAACTCACCCCCTTGCTCAGTGGTTCTTAACCTGGGCAACGTTGCCACCAGGGGACACTTGCCAATCTCTGGAAACATTTTTGGTTGTCACAGCTGGGGAGGGAGGGATGGTACTGGCATCTGGGGCCAGAGGCCCGGAATGCTGCTAAACATCTGACAGCGCACAGTACAGCCCTACAACAAAGAAGTATCCAGTCCAAAATGTCAGCAGTGCTGAGGTTGAGGAACACTGTCTACCTGAATTACAGAGAGGGATTTGTGAAAGCAGCTAATGTTACTACCTTCTCTAGCTGCTCACATTTAATGAGACTGCAATCTAAAGCAGAAGAGGAAATCAATAAGAAGCCCGGGTGAGACAGACAAGATTCTCGCCAAGAGGGCTGATTTCCAAATTAGAATATGAAATACAACCGTAACCGCTTCTCCAGCACACGTGGTGATCAGTATCAGTCGGGTTGTCTGTGTACCACCTAATGTTGACAATATCTTGCATTCAGTGCATGAGATAAATTACTTCCACGCTGCAGTGGAATGATGATATGGCCACTTAAATCTGCATCTCTTCACACATCCTACAAAAATTACTCTTAAATTTTAAATTGGACTTCCCTGGTGGCACAGTGGTTGAGAGTCCGCCTGCCAGCACAGGTTACACGGGTTCGAGCTCTGGTCCGGGAAGATCCCACATGCCGTGGAGCAACTAAGCCCGTGCCCCACAACTACTGAGCCTGCACTCTAGAGCCCGCGAGCCACAACTACTGAGCCCACGAGCCACAACTACTGAAGCCCGCATGCCTAAAGCCCATGCTCCACAACAAAAGAAGTCAGCGCAATTAGAAGCCCGTGCACCGCAATGAAGAGTAGCCCCTGCTCTCTGCAACTAGAGAAAGCCCGCGCACAGCAACGAAGACCTAACGCAGCCATAAATTAATTAATTAAAAATTTTTTTAATTACAAAAAATTTACTCTTAAGCTGATTAGCCGCTCCTGACTCCTACTGTGGTCTGCATGTAACTCTTACTGTTATATGCAGATAGCATATAATACCACCTGGAGAAGCTGTTATTGTGTACCAGTACACAGAAAAGACAGGCAGCATGCATGTGAAACTCATGTAAGAAGAAATAAGAAAATGAGAATCAAAATACTTAAGCATACAAAAATTCTCCCTCCAAAACAGCCACAATGCAAAACTATAGCAGAATGCTTCCAAACTTGAATTATATATTCTTAAATAAATATTTACGGATAAGAAACGAATCACTTTGAATCAGAAGTTCAAAAACTCAGAATTAAATGGGCAGAAAAACAGGATGATGTAAGAGTTGACCTAACTTGGGAAATAAATTGAAGAAAAGGTAACATCATCTTAGAAATGAAGAATAAATTATAAGGTACGCAAGGCAAAATAGGTTGAACTGAAAATTTAATAAAGAACATTGAAGAAAGGGCATCCCCCTTCCTGCTTTCCCAGTTGTCAGTAATAGTTCCATTTCTGTCTCTCTAGGCCTCTTCTCCCTTGCCTCAGATAATAATTTGAATTCCTTATGTACTTGTTCTTTTTATAAATTAATTTTTTATGCAAAGAATGCATTCTTAATCTTTTTAAAAAAACTTATAAGGAAGTTTGAATACTAGATGAATGTTTTGTGTTTATGGTTTGAATGTTTTAATATAAAAGGAATCCTTCAGTATGAATCCTATGATCTTTTTAGTCAGTGGTACGACTTGGAGACTATGTATGTGGGTTCCTTTTCATCTTCTACTGAAAGATTAATGACTTCCAGTTTTTCATTATCGTAAACATTGTATGACTGTTCATCACAGCATATCATCTTGTGCATAAGTGCACTTCTCTAGAGTAGATATAGAATTACTGGGTCGTAGAAGATGCAATTTTTGGTTTGAATACATTTGACCTCCTGTATAGGGCAAAGTATATATTTCCATCAACCATGCATGAAAGAACAAAATTTTTTTATACCCTCACTGTTACTTTTAAATTTTTTGCCAATCTGATGGGGAGAGAATATATTTGTTTTAATTTGCATTTCCCAGATTATTAGGGAAATCGGACATTTTATTGGCAATTTGTTTTCTTTTTCTGTAAACCCCTGCCCATTTTCTCGGGTTCTTTTTTAATTGATGTGTGTGTTCTTTATTTTTCCCCAGTAGTAATCCTTTGTCTGCTATACCTGTTGTCATTTGTCAAGCAGATTTTTAATTTCGATGCAGTAAATACACGAATAATTTTTTCAGCTCCTATTCTTTATGTTTTTCTACCCTATTTTCTCATGTTCTCCAGTTACTTAACACTCACCATATAAAAATGTGTATTATCACAAAGCTGCATTTGAAAGATACTCCCAGGAGTTGAAGTTAGGGTGCCTTTTCAGGTCTTGAATATGATTTTTGAACATTATAATCAGAATTGTTATGAATGAAACAGCTCTAATTTAGGTCTACGGTGTTGTAAACTTGGGCTTCTTTTATGAAGGAAGTTGTTCTGAAAATTTTTTTTAGTTACTTATGGGAAAATGGCATATTGTTCCAAAACTATGAAAAACTAAAAAGTGTCATCAGACATGATCTCTATCCCTCAAAAAGCTTAGAATTTAGTTGAGACAAAAATGATGTACATGAAGCTGTTCCAAAATACTGTGGGGTAAGCCAAATGGTCCTGATAAGTTCAAGAGGAATTCAGGGGTGGAAAAGGCAGTAATGTGCATGTATGGAGGTGTTTGAGGGAGGGGTAAGGTCTGGAAGCAAAGAAACCATCCAAGAGGCTTTTGAACCAATCCAGGTAAGGGGTGAGAAAGGCACAGATTTCAAGAGAAATGAAAGATGACTGGAAAATGGCAAAATCACCAGCAAGTAAGTAGTTGGTAGAAGAGAGATTAGTCTTTAGGCCTCTCACTGCAAGTTGGCTTTTGTCTGAAGAAAAATACTCGTTAATTTAAGCATAATCCATGTTGTTTTGTTTTCAGTGATCTCAGGTATGATTGAAGATCAGTATAATTCTGTCTCCTTGGGTAGACCAATTCTTTTAGACCTAATGGATTTTTGCCTTTAACTTTGAAAATCAGTCATTTATGAAAGATGTCTTTTTGTAGGTAAAAATTATTTTAAATACCTTATTGTTGTCCCTGCTTTAGTTGGTTTATTGGAAGATGACCTGGGCAATCTCCCACTTTTACTGAATTAATTAAGATTTATACCAAAAGTCATTTCATCCTTTCCTTTCAGGCAGCTCGCCATTCTTGGCGCAGGGCTAATGGGGGCCGGCATTGCCCAGGTCTCCGTGGATAAGGGCCTACAGACTATACTGAAGGATGCTACGCTAGCCGCGCTGGGGCGAGGACAGCAGCAAGTGTTCAGAGGGTAAGCCTGCTCTCTGCCTTTGCTGGGAGAGTAGCATGTGTTTTGGTTTTTGCCGTCACAGTTTCCTTTCTCCTGAACATGATCTGTATTGGATACTCCATAGTTAAGTCTCATTTCCTTTGCTTTTTAGACATGCTAATTCCTTCTTTCACTTTTTTTTCTTTTTTTTGCTGTTGTTGCAGACAGTGTTGTTATAAATCATTAACATCATTGGAGTCTGTAGTCTTTGAGTGCAGAAGAGAAAACCTTAACTATTAGACATTTTTAAATGCCATATAGTTTATACTTTGGTATCAGACTAGAAAGTCTCATGTTTGTGAATTTTAATTGCTGTATTGTTATAGAATATTGAAACAGCATGACTGTGTCTATAGAGAGAACTGAGATAAGGATATGAGGAAACATGTAACTGCATCTTGAAGGTAGGGCTGGAATCAGAACTCATGAACCTCATATTTCTTGACTGGCGTTACCATAGAGAAGCAGTTAACTGATGTGGCTCCACAATATCTGGATGTTATGGACTGCGTCTCCATGTTACTTCTGAATTAATAAACGGGGACTGTTATTCTCCCTCCTGCCTGTCCCTCCCTCCTCTCCCCCACCCCACACACATACTGCCTGTTTTGCAGAGGGGAAAATGGAGCAGCAACTTGGCCAAACTGGGAATTTGTTTCAGCTCATTTCTCTGCTCCAATGTAATAGACTGTCTAAGGCTGGCTGAACTTTGATGGTCTTGCCTGTGACTTTTAGTTGAGTTAGATTTTTGTTTCTTAAATGGATTATGTAGCTTAAGTGTCTGTTTACCCCTTTTCTGCTCATATATTGCTACCATAATACTGTGTAGGACCTGGCAGGTTTAATCATGTTGGCAGATAGCAACTATCTTAATGTAAGATAGCAAGGCATTGTAGTAAAAGATTCTGACCCCCCCAAAATGGCATGTGCTCGATAACACCATTGCCCTGAGGCCAGCACTCAAGTGTTCCCAGAGTTTCATACAGTCACCAAAATGAGAAATTGCTCTAAAATAGCTTTTCCCCCTCGATCTCTTTTGGATCCAGCTGTCCCGGGTTTCCCTTTTTGCATTGGAAACATCAGGCTCTGGTGAGTGCGCCTCACTGTACAGCTGACTTGGGACATACATATTTCTTGTCCTCTCGGGAATAGTTTCAGTAGGCATTAGAATTACAGCAACTAATAATGTTTTGAACTCTCACAAGAATCTTGCTTGCTGACTGCTGACACGGTTGTCAGAAACCAGGATATTTGAATCCATACTTTAGAGACTTAAACTGACTACTTCTTTGAACTTACCTTGTGGCTTTAATTTTTCTTTTGGTTAAGGTAACTAGTGAATGGGGTGTAGCTTCATTCTTCTTTCAGAGGAGAACTCTAGGTCCTTTATTCTGAAAGTGCGGTCAGATTAAAACCTAAGAGAGCCTGTTTTCCTTGGCAATAAAAAACAATCAGTTAAGTGTCTGAGTAGCAGGAATCCTTTTTAGCTCTCTGTGGGGAAGAAGAAACCTTGAGTTAATATTTTATGTAATCAATGTGATGTGCTACTAGGTACTGACCAGGAAATGGATTAAGAATATACGACATAATGCTTGGTCTCTGTCCTCCGAGGGGTAGATCACAATTACAGAATAACAAAATGATATGTAAGCAAGTATAAACTCGTGGTCTAGGACCCGTGTTGGCTGTTTCCCCTATTGTAGGTAGAGAATTACTAGAGCTGCTCTCTTGTTTGCCATTTTAGTGTTCATGTTTGCTCCTCTTGGCAAATTTAACTGTTTTATTAGTCATACCGTTTATGCATGTTGGGCATGTAGAGGCATCTTTTAGTAGAAAGAATATGGATGTGGGGGTCAACCTGTTTGAACCCTAGGACCCTCGCTTAACTCGCTCTTGGACCACAAGTCCCTCTGAGTCTCCTTGAGCAGCTCAGCTCCCTCAAAATGGGAGCTGCCTCCCTGAGTTGGTGAAAAGCACACAGCACACTGTCTGGCCCATGGACACTCGATAAATGTTAGTTTCCTGTTCTCCTTCTCTGACTAGGGATGTGTTTTTTCCTAGACTGGACGATAAAGTGAAGAAGAAAGCACTAACATCGTTTGAAAGGGACGCCTTTTTCAGCAACTTGACTGGGCAGCTCGATTACCAGGGTTTTGAAAAGGCTGACATGGTGATTGAAGCTGTTTTTGAGGACCTCAGTCTTAAGCACAAAGTGCTCAAGGAAGTAGAAGCTGTAAGTAAGGGGCCTGCTGTACTGAATCCTAGTGTTGTGAGTGGAGAACACAGAGACAGGGTTTTTTAAAGGAACTATAGGAAACTTGTGGTTCTTTTTTTAGGGCCATTCATTCCCAGATGTAAGGGGTTTTGTATGTTTGTTTGTTGGAGGGGTGTAGTAGAAAAGAACGGCTTTATTGCTTTGCCAGGCAGAAGGGGACACAACAGGCTTGCGCCCCTCAAAACTGTGTCCCCCAAATGTGTTTTTATGTGAGCCCATGCACACTGTATAAAGGTCAAATCAAAGTCCTAAGAAAAGACAAACAAGTAGCTTATTAACTTCAGCACAGGGTTCATTAGCCTTACATGGGAGTTCAGTCACCCAAACATACAAATAACCTCATGGACTGTAGCCAGACGTCTTGACATTATTGGTTGGCTGCAAGCTATAACTAAACTAATTCAGGTCTAGGCAGCAGAGGAAATAGGGAGAAACAGTTTCTCCAGGCAGGATTCAGATGCTCATTTTGTGGAAATGCTACTCTGGTCTTGAGCCCAAATGCTGTGCGTAGTCAACTCTTGATATGGGATGATATGAACAAAACAAGTACTTGAACTGGGTGGTATGAAGAAAGAGGAAAGAAGGAAAGAAGAGATGGCAATAATCCAGGCAGGAGGTAGAACCGGGTACAGTTAAATAAACAGTGTAGGTTAGTAAATGGTGTAAATAAAATGACACTGACTTTGCAGCATTCTGGGGTGTCTTGAGTAGTGGGCTGTACTCCTAAGACTCCCTTCCATGGGAGGACAATCTCTGCTCTACTAAAGAATGAACCTAAGAAGGGTTTAGAAACTAAAGACAAGCAGATCAGTTTGGGATGGATTCCACTTGTGAAACACACATTCCAAAATCTTTTCTTGGGCTTCCCTGGTGGCGCAGTGGTTGGGAGTCCGCCTGCCGATGCAGGGGACGTGGGTTCGTGCCCTGGTCCGGGAGGATCCCACGTGCCGCAGAGCGGCTGGGCCCGTGAGCCATGGCCACTGGGCCTGCGCGTCCGGAGCCTGTGCTCCGCAACGGGAGAGGCCACAGCAGTGAGAGGCCCGTGTACCGCAAAAAAACACAAAAATCAAACAAACAAAATCTTTTCTTTAAGTAGAGTATAATGTAGGTTCAGCTGAGGGAGTGAATTCAGAAGAGCTGGGTAGGTGTGTGTTCTCTCTGTGCAAGGTGGCACTGCAGCAGAGAAATGGACACAACGTTCCCGGGGCTTTGGGGGCCCTGCTGGGCCAATGGAAGGTAGACTGAAGGGTGGCAAAAACAGACAGAGCCTTTTACCACTAAAAGAGCATTTGCCACCTGACTGGGTGATGGTATTTGCTTTTGGAAAATCAGGATTTGGGAGTATCTGAGTGTAGAAAAGTTTGTTAGTTTTAGCAGTTGGGAAGCCAGTGATCAAGGAAAAGAGAGACAAAGAAGAGGGATCAGATCAAGAGAAGTGCAGACTATGAACAAATCGATACAGTAGTTCCCACGGAAACACAAAGGTTAAGGGAGAAGAGAAGGGAAAGAAAGAAAAGAAAAGGAGTTTTATATGTCTGTGAAGTCCATGGACTGGGGGAAAGGGAGGATATTCGGGGAATCATGAATTTTTAGCAGATAGTAAGAAAAGAATAAGAATATTATTGCCAAAGGTAAAATCCAAAGTGTTACATATGTTGTAGTTATTTATGTAACATGTCCCAGGCCTTTACCTTTTTAGAGAAGCTAGTGAAGTCACCTAAGGTAGGAGATACTCAGAAGTTTTTCAGAAAGGGTGGAAAAGAGCACGGTCCAGAACAGATCTGTATTGGGAAAATCAAAGAATTTCAAGTGAAGGATCTTTAGGAGGCCATCAAGTCCATCCTCTTACCTGGCCTCTCCTTTCTTTACAGGAAAATG
This sequence comes from Lipotes vexillifer, assembly GCF_000442215.2. Lineage (NCBI taxonomy): Eukaryota > Metazoa > Chordata > Mammalia > Artiodactyla > Lipotidae > Lipotes > Lipotes vexillifer. Next base: position 420,386 of record NW_006798707.1, on the reverse strand, counting down.
GTAAAGCTGAATCTACATGTGGTATTCCTCAGGGATTTAAAACTTCACTTCTCTTCCTCTCCACAGAACTAAAGAAACTCACTCCTTTGATATCTTCATAATTCTTGTCTCCAGACCCTCACTGTCTTGGTTGTCTCCTTTGCTGTCTTCACCATGTCTCAGTGTTCTCTTGGCGTGTGACAAACCACTGCAAAAACAATGACCTTTTCACAGTTCTGCAGTTAGGGCAGGGCTCTGAGAGGCGGCTGGCTCTTAATTCCACGTGGCTTCCCAGTGGGGGCACTCGTGGGACTGTATTCAGCTGAAAGCTTGGTTGGGGCCCCTCCCTCTCCCTGTGGCCTGTCCTCCCTTAGTGGTCGAGCCAGAGCTTCTCTGCAGCATGGCTGCTGGCTTCTAAGAGAGCAAGGCAGAAGCCAGTGGACTTCGTAAGGCAAGGCCTGGAACTGGCAGAGTCACTTCTGCTACTTTCCATTGGTAAAAGCAAGTCATAGGCCAGCCCAGATTTAAGAGGAGGGGAAAGAGACTGTGCTTCTGGATGGGAGGAGAGACACACATGTACAAGAGGGGAAGGATTGTTGCCAGCCATCTTTGGAGACATTCGTTTGCTCTTCATAGAGAATTTTACCACCAATATTAGACACCATACCATTAATAATGCAGCTTGAGATTATGTTAGCTTTCTGATCATTGGGCTCTACTTTTGACCCACATTATACTTTTTTTTTTTTTTTTTTGCGGTACACAGGCCTCTCACTGCTGCAGCCTCTCCCGTTGCGGAGCACAGGCTCCGGATGTGCAGGCTCAGGGGCCCACCCGCTCCGCGGCATGTGGGATCTTCCCAGACCGGGGCACGAACCCGCGTCCCCTGCATCGGCAGGTGGACTCTCAACAACTGTGCCACCAAGGAAGCCCCTATACTTTTTTTTTTTTTTTTTGCCCCTATACTTTTGATTAAATAAAATCATGGGCTCTTTAACACAAGTTTACTGCCAAGCCCAGGTCCTGCCCATTAGGTGCCTACTCAGTTATTTTTTTCTCTTTCTTCTCTTTCATAAAATCTTAATGCAGTACTTTACCTTCATCCTCATTATAATTGATCTTATTTTGCACTCAGTTTTTCAGCATGTTGAATGTATCTTGAATCTTGATTCTCAACTCTGATGTTAGGATTCTACCTGCCCAGATTTGCACAAATTTGACAGATGTGCCTTCTATGTTTTTCATCCAAGCATCTGAATAAAAATATGAATAAGCTGAGATTGTGGGCAGAATGCTGAGAGAATCTCCATTAGACACTATTCTGCAGGTTGATAAAGCTAATAGTTAATAGTATTCATGCACTGTAGATATAATTATAGTGGTGTACCATTTCTTAGTAACACATGTGTAACATGAAATAGGCATGCACGTTATGGTTGGTTCTCTCAGAGGTGAAGGGTGGGCGGGGCCCAAGTGTCACTCATTGGCTTTGCTTTGGACTCCAGTCATCTCCCAGGCCTACATGACACATTCTTAAATGCTTTTCTCCTGCAGGTGATTCCAGATCACTGTGTCTTTGCCAGCAACACATCTGCTCTCCCGATCAGTGAAATTGCTGCTGTCAGTAAAAGACCTGAGAAGGTAAATTCTGAACAGAGGAAAACCCTGAAATGTTTTACTGCTTCAGGCTCATTGATGAAGGCTTAGAGTATGAGAAGGGACTGGGATGGATTATGAAGTGGATGAGGATGATGATGTAGTCCCAGAAACTGGGCACAAAAAGGCTAGTACCACGACCAGTGTGAGATGCAGGAACAAGTGAACGACAACTAAAATATACCTTTATCGGTGATTTGCATCCCTAATGGGTATTATTATTCAGGTTCAGACTATAAAACCTACGTTTATTACATTTGGGTATTGAAAGATAGACCCTAAAATAAGAAGGGATGTTCCAAAATAACACTTGAGCTACAGAGCAGACTCTGGTGACTGTCTGGGATGGGTTTGGTTCCAACTCCAGATCCAGGAATCCAGGTCAGGGGCTATGGTGGGATGTGTCCACCCCAGTTTGCTTAGAGCTTCTGCCCAGGACATGAGAGGGGTGGATGTAGAAACACTTACAGTGAGTATCTGGAATGATGCCTAGAAATCTATCTTTGGGCTTCTGCTCTCTACCAGGGAAATCAAGTGAAATCATTCAAAGAGAAATAAAACAGTTCGCCTCTCTGGAGGATACCAGTTAGCCTCAGCGAAGCAGAACCAGCCAAAAGTAGGCAGGAAATATAAAAGGCCTTTAAGCAGCTGAAACTGTTAATACAAAGTCCATGTACTAAAAACACGAAAGTCTTTTTATTCCCATTCTAATAGCTTGCTAACTCAAGGTCATCTTGTTCCCTAGCACGCAGCAGATAAGAAGTGGTGTGGGCCAGATAGAGGCAGGTTCAGTGATGTCAGGAGGAGGTCGTGGGGAGAAGTGGCAGCTGAGGGAAGACACAGACGCGGAGTAATGGCAGATAGACAGTCTGGCCACGTCGTAATCACTCACAGCAGCTCCTCGGCACTGGAGGGCAGCAGAGGAGCCCCTGTTGCTGTGCCTTTGATGCCAACCTCTCCTTCTCGCCCATGGAGCAGAACAAGGTTCACACTTAGCAGTCCTCGCTCCCAGGGATCTTGAGCAGCTTTTAGCACCTGCTTGCCTAGGTCATTCACGTAAGAGGAAGGCCACAGGGGCACAAGTAGGGCGACCCACCCTCTCGGTTTGCCCAGGACACAGGCCCTCCATTGCTACAACTGAGAAAGTCCCAGCAGTCCAGGACACAGCTGGCCACCTTTTGGCACAGCTTCTTTGAACGACGTCAGTAGGTTTTGCTTGGGGTAGTGATTACGTGGGTAGATACACAGTTGTCAGAAGTCATCAAACTGAACACTTTAAGATCTGTGCGTTTTATTGTATATAAATTATACATGGTAAAGGCTAATTCCTTTTGCTCAGGACTACAGTCTGAATCAGGTCCTGTCTTTTTAAGTATTTTAGACATAAGGAGAAGGATAATTAAGAGGTTAGAAGCAACTTTTGGATTGATAAGTTGATGTAACATGCAAGTGACCTGTGTGTTACACAACGGGAAGTGAGCAGGCTGTGGAGACAGGCCGACCTTGATGGCCTCCCACTCTGCCATTTACTGACTGACCCTGAGCTACTCGTTTTAACCTCCTGATGTCTTTCTTCCTCATCTAGGTAATTAGACCGACTAGTTCACCGAGTTGTAGTGGATTAAATGGAAAGGATAAATGATAAATGTGTTAATGAATTGTGGATAGTAAGCAGTCGGTCAGTGGCAGATAGTAGTTAATACCTTATAGCTAAAGTGGGGAGTGGAGGCGAAACTATAAATTAATGGATAGACTTCTTTCACAATTCAGTTGTGAAGACTATCTAATTGTTAGCTTAATGAGGCTGTTCTCAAACTTTAGCATGTATCAGAATCCCCTGGAGGGCTTCTTAAACACAGATCTGGGCCCTGCCCCTGGAGTTCCTCATTCAGTAGGTCTGGGGAGGCCCTGAGAATTTGTAGTTTTGACATTCCCAGGTGATGCTAGTGCGGCTGGTCTGGGTACTTGACTTTGAGAGTCACTGGTTTAATGAGCCTTGAGGGAATTTGAGTGTTGAGAAATGTTATTTAAACCCAGTAAGGTCATCCCTGGGTATCTGTGGGGGATTAGTTCCAGGACCACCAGGAGATACCAAAATCCACAGAAGCTCAAGTCCCTTATATAAAATAGTATAGTACAGTGAATACGGGCAGCCCTCTGTATCCTCAGGTTTCAGATCCAAGGAGTCAGACCAGTTGAATCTGATTCAACCAGTTGGATCTGCGGTTTGTTGAACCTGTGTATGCGAAATCTGTGGATATGAAGGGCTGACAGTATCCTGGTGGTGAGATGCATCTTCGTAAAATCCAAATATATCTCTGACAGTCCAGCATAGTAAGTAATTCTTCTGCCTGTCTCCCCCCACACCCCATAAAAAGTGGACCCTCTCACCCAAACCATCAGCATCATTAATATAAATGGAACCCTCATTCATTCTTCCCCAGTAAATCTAATTTGGCCTCTAGCTGCGATTTTGGCATTAACTGTTGGTAGGATCCATTGCCCATAGTGAAAAGCCCTAGAAGCAGATGGAAGAGAATTCCAGTTAGCTCTCCCCTGAATATACAGGACTTTTAATCAAAGAACCATGGAACCAACCCACTGGACGGTACCAAGCAGTATTCCTGTATTAGAACCGCCTTTCTCTGCAGTGCTTTCCTAGCAAAAAAAAGAGTGCTCTTAGTTTCCCCTGTCAGAGTTCTTGACTCTGCCGGTGTCGCGGCCCCGTTGCAGGTGATTGGCATGCACTACTTCTCTCCTGTGGACAAGATGCAGCTGCTGGAGATCGTCACAGCCCAGAACACTTCGAAGGACACCACTGCTTCTGCTGTAGAAGTTGGTCTCAAACAGGGGAAGGTCATCATTGTGGTCAAGGTAAGGAGCTGTGTGTCAGAGCAGCAGATTCAGAAAAGTTCCATGAAGACTCCTTGTATTTCCAGGTTGGTTTGTAGCTCTTCAGTTTAAATATACCAGCTTTTGATACGATTTCCCCTTGGTGGTCTACGGTATGGATAGTGGTAGACCGCTGAGTCAGGGTCTGGGACATGGCGGGTTCTCCCAGCCATTCCAGACCTTTCAGACGACTGTGAGACTGTCTGCCAGGCTGCCCCTGGCTATGGCTTCCCCTGCAGTTTAATGTTAAGGATTCTGATGGAGATTATAAATCACCTTGAGTTTTGAAGTGGCTTCCGGGGGAGAGAGACCGCTTTCAGACCTGGGAAGTGCCCACAACTGAGGGGCCCATGAGCTCATATTCTCTCCCTTGGCAGGACGGACCTGGCTTCTATACCACCAGGTGCCTCGCACCCATGATGTCTGAAGTCATCAGAATTCTCCAGGTTGGTATCAATCTCAGAATGTCTGAGGCATCTTCCACTCTTTAAACTAGTTTTCCAAACTGGTAATGTTAAGGTGAGGAGCAGGCTTCCTTCTAACACACTGACTCCTGTCTCTCCTCCAAGAAGGCCCTTTGGTGCCCTCTCTTTCCACACAGGGCTGGGAAGTTGTGGGCTAACACTGCACTAAAATGGGCAGAATTTTACCTCTGCTCCCTTAGCATCCTCCCTGCTCCAATAAGCCAAAGGCCTCCGACGTGCTCTGTGCGCGGTTTCTGCGTCCCCATCCAGAACAGGGTCAGGTTGGTGCTACACCCGCTTCTGCTGCACGCAGACCCCTCCAGTGGCCGTACAGGTCGGTCACTGGCGGGAAGGGTGTGGCCACTCCTCACTGGGCTCTTATCAGATCTGGGCATCACAGGACTCTACAGTACTGCTCCTCGGTAAGGTCTCTTCTCTCAGCATCGGGAAACTTAGCCCTGTCTGGCGTGGAATCTCGTTATTCTTGAGATCCAGGATTGCAAACAAGAAGGAAATGAATGACTTGTTCATCTCTAGACTTCCCTAAAATTCTATAGGTTAGGAAAGGCTCAGACTTTCCCCTTGTGGCTCCCAAGCCTCTCTGTGCTTCCCTGAGTGAAACAGTCCCAGTCCTGGGCCTGGCCAGGCAGCACCCAGAAGAGAAGTGAGTGCTGCACAAGGCCGTTTGTGAGGGCAGCACAAGGAGCCCATAGGGGAATCTGGGACGGCCCTCCCCTGAGGTCCGGCTTTACTTCCCATCCAGGAAGGAGTTGGCCCTAAGAAGCTGGATTCCCTGACCACAAGCTTTGGCTTTCCTGTGGGCGCTGCTACACTGGTGGATGAAGTTGGCGTGGATGTAGCAAAACACGTAGCAGAAAATCTAGGCAAAGTGTTTGGGGAGCGATTTGCAGGTGGAAGCCTAGAAGTGCTGAAGCAGATGATATCCAAGGGCTTTCTGGGTGAGTAGCCGCACAGAAACGTAACTAGCATCATTCATGACAGAGTTCCTGAGACCAAAGAGCCGCAGAAGGCCCGCGTGGAAGAATGTGTTTTCTAAACATAGAGTCACTGTCATAGGGAACTTAAAAGTGATTTCATGGCCACCTCTTTTTAGGCTGGGCCTGTAGATTATGGACAAAAGGCAGAACTCTGGCCTTCCGAGGCTCTGCCGTTGCCCAAGCTATGCAAGATTGACAGGCATTTCATCCTGCCCAAGGCCTCTACTACACGCGTGATACTGCGGGAGCGTCGCGTCCAGGCTTTCCATGTTGTCTGACCACCTTTGTGGAGGAAGTAAACCTCTAAGTGGAGGATGTAATTGAGGCCACCAGAGAGGTGGCTTTCTCTCTCGGCAAAGTAGCAACAAAATCAACACTAGGACCTGGGCATCCTAGGGCCTGGCGTTGCATACCTGGACCTTAAAACTCACCCACCTGGCCTTTCCTACCCAGATACACAGATTTCCAAGCTCCAGGACACACAAGCTCTTTTTTCCTTCGCTGTCAACTCTTCTGACAAACACCAATTTCTAGAGTAGGCTAGATCTACAAATTCAGGAATACGGAAACGAGGCTAGAGCTTTGTAACAGACTAGCGGAGAAGAGAACTCTCAGGCCCGGGCTCTGAGAATTTGTTAACTCTTCCTTTTCTCACTTCTTTTAGGTCGCAAGTCCGGGAAGGGCTTTTACATCTACCAGGAGGGTGTGAAGAATAAGAATTTGAATTCTGACATAGACAGTATTTTGGCAAGTCTGAAGACGCCTCCTCAGCCTGACGTGTAAGTTCATTTGAGGGGCTGTTGGTGCAGAAGCGTGTTTCTCACCAGCCCGAAGCTTCTTGGACCCTCTGCCATCATTTTTGTTACGATCACCATACGTGACCAGAGAGAACATTCCTGATGCTTAACACTTTTTGCCCTTCCACAGTCCACCTCGTCCTCTACCAGGCCTCAGGGTAAGGACTGCAGCCCAGCTTTGGGAAGACCCCTTGGGAAGCCTTCCCTCTGAGGGTCCCAGAGAGCAACTAGAAAGACGGTTCTCCTAGGCCTGCTCACCCTACACACTGTTTATTATCATTTGTAATCAGCAGCTGCTGACGTGAAGAGATGCCGTCTACCCCGCCGGACCCTGTTCTCAGTGCCCAGCTTCGGGTTAATTAGGGCAAGTAGCCCTCTGCTGTCTTTTTCCAAGGGCAGCACCTCCTCTAGCATTGGAGGTTCACTAGGGCTTGCCTGGAGCTCCAGCAGCACCAGCCCTCACTCCCGTTCTGCACCAGGGCGCCTGCGTCCTCCCCTCTTACCCTGCCCCTCCCTGAATGTCTCTCCCTGTTGGCAGCTCCTCGGACGAAGACATCCAGTACCGCCTGGTGACCAGATTTGTGAACGAGGCTGTCCTGTGCCTGCAGGAAGGGGTCTTGGCCACGCCTACAGAGGGAGACATCGGCGCCGTCTTCGGGCTTGGCTTCCCCCCCAGTCTTGGAGGTCGGTCTTGCAAGTCAGGAAGGTAGCTCGCTTCATCCCGGAGCTCGTTTCACTTCTCCTTCAACAACATCCTGTTTCTCCTCTTAGGGCCCTTCCGCTTTGTGGATCTGTATGGTGCTCAGAAGATAGTGGACCGGCTCCGGAAGTACGAGGCTGCCTATGGAAAACAGTTCACCCCGTGCCAGCTGCTTATGGACCACGCCAGCAGCCCTAACAAGAAGTTCTACCAGTGAGCAGGCCCTGAACCCTGCTCACTCACCCACTAACGCCAACCACGGCAGTGCTGGTTCTCAACAGAGTGGCATCTAGGTTTATCAGAGTAACCGGGAGAACAAATTCTGGCCTTGGGTGAGCGCCTTGATTAACGTGCCTTCAGCTGTGAGCATCTCTCCCGCCCAGGGAAGTCTGGCTGTGAAGCAGTTTGTACTTCATGTCGGAAGGTGGAACCTCTGTGCTCACGAATTTGTAAGCCCTGAGGCCCCGAGTAGCAGCGTCTCTGGAGCCATCCTTGCTGCCTGTTCCTCCCGGGAGACCAGTGGTGGCCGACGGTGGTGAGGGCAGTTCTGCACCCAGCCAAATACTTAACGATAAAAATCAAACACTTTATCAGCTTCTCTGCCTGCCTACTGCTTTCTCTTGTCTTTGCCCTTGTGGTTTAACCCCCTTTCCTTCAAGGGGTGAGCTGGAATAAGCCCTGTGCTTCAGGGTAGGAGTGTACTGGGGCAGCACCTTAAGAGAGAAACTGTGTTGATGGAAAGTGGGATTTTATGAGCCTAAAGCCTTTTAAACCAACTGTATTTGAATGCTTTGGCTGGGCTTCTGCTTACAGTGGGGAAGAGGCCCTGGCTAAGCAGAACAGTGGGAGAGGTGTGGAGGGCCAGCATATACGAGACTCCTTTCCGTTGCACAGTTTTACCCAGTTCTTTTCTCGGTGTGACTCATTCATGTGCGCACCTCAGGATGTTTGCAGAACGTTGGCATTAAGCAGAGGAGGTGACGTTTTCCTGGCCAGTGTATCCTGCACGTCTTGGCTGCCCCAGAGCACAGAAGGTGGACGATGCCTGCACAGTGATGACAGGCATCCCATGTGACCCACCGCCACCTCCCCTGTGCTAGAGCCTCCACTCTTCCCCTCCCCCTGCCCTCAGTGTGGAAAGTTCCTACACTTGTGTTCTGGCAGAAGCATTGCCCAGTCCAGGTAAACAGCTTTGGGCTCCTCACTGGGTCTGGCAGAAGGATCCGTGCCGTGTGCGTGCAGAATCATAATTCAAGTCCCATCACACTGCGCAGTATCATCTTTGAGGTGTCACCAATTCCTCCTGCCTCTGCTCCAGCTGTGAGCACTTCAGATATCCCCCTGGATAGCTCTGCTATGGAGACTGGCCGGCGGGAAGCTCAGCTCCAGTTCTACACAACACTCACAGTTGGTTGCTAGGAAGCCAGACTCTAAACCCAAGGCATCTCCGAGCTGGGAGTTTTCAGGTGACCCACAGAAGGTAGAGAACTGGTCCTCTACACCAAGGCCATTCACAGGCTTCTGGGGCGGGGGGGGTGCGAGCAGCCTCTATACACAACACTCACAGTTGGTTGCTAGGAAGCCAGACTCTAAACCCAAGGCATCTCCGAGCTGGGAGTTTTCAGGTGACCCACAGAAGGTAGAGAACTGGTCCTCTACACCAAGGCCATTCACAGGCTTCTGGGGCGGGGGGGGTGCGAGCAGCCTCTAGGCGGCGGCGGGGGGCGGGGGGTGGTGGTGCGAGCAGCCTCTAGGCAGGTATTTGGACAGGGCAGGAAGTTAAACCTGGGTAGTGGCTTGGAGCTTTGAAGTATGACCTTTCCACTTAGCAGCACTAGGTAGGTGTGAATTATGTTGAAACATCCGTGGGAATTGAGGGTTCTTGTAGTTGAGGGGCTGGTGAGGGGTTTTCAGAAGGGAATGAAGGCCACTCCACCAGCTGCCTCTGAGGAGCAAGTGGGCCGTGTACACACAGCATTTCCGAAGGCCTCTCCTGCCCACGGGCGTATACGTTGTGCCAGTCTGTCCCCACGGCCCTCTGAAAGAACGCAGTTGACGCCCAGAATTCCACCTGCACTACTCTTCAGTGGTCTAGCATTTATTTCACTAGCCCTTGAGGATTCACTGAGTGATCGGCAAGGAAACCCAACGTCTCGGCATCCCAGTTTCTGGCTCTACTTCCTGACTCCCCTGCCCTCAGCGCTGAGGCAGCCTGCTTGAGGCACGAGCAACAGCCCAGCTTTGCTCCTCTTAAGACAGAAAAACAGAGGAGATAAATATCTCGGTAAGGCAGACGAGAAGGCTGATAACCCCTGGGCCTGACACTAGGAGGATTAGTGTGCTTCTGGTAGGTGAGGTGGGGATGAGCACGGGGCGGGCCGGACACGACAGCCAACCTGCTCTGGGTGCTGGCAGATCACCGTGCTCAAGATACAGGGCACAAAGACCTGCTTTGAAGCAGGTGAACAAGTGCGAGAGGACTGAGCTCCAGGAGGAAAAAAGCAGGTTTTCCCAAGCCATCGTGCTTTCTCTTTCCTCCCCATCCCACCTGTGCCAGTGACAGAAAACCAGGAAGGGACACATGTGTTTGCCAGGGTCAAGTGATGGGGCAGGAGACCGATGGGAGTGATGGAAGGCCACTTGCCTCAAGAATCAGGGAGCAGCTGCCCTCAATCCACCTGCTCTTGCACAGAGTCTTCATGGACTGGACCCGACAGGCAGGATGGAGGGCTAGTTGCAGTCAGCTCGCGGCAGAAGCCAGTGCGCTGGCGACTTGGGGGAGCATCTGCCTCCCTAACTAGATAAGCAGGTCAAGAGCAGAGCTGTGCTCGTCCAAAGCCATCACCCAAGAACCAGAACCCACAGGTGGAGCCTCTCAGGTGTGGTGGCACAGGCTTGTACTTGATACACCTGTGTTCAGGGCCAGGGGCCCAACACACAGCAGAGCAGAGGGGAAAGGAGGGCATCCCCGACATACAGAAATAGGCACCGCGACTCTGGGGCAGCTAGGCCAAAAGCCCACAGAGCACAGAGGAGAGAGGGCACTTGGGGAATTTGTGCTTAGATCATGGACCATCTTCTTGCCTTGTCTCCAGCCTGCACCTACAAGATAAGAAGTGCGAGCTGTCAGTGGAGCTCTGCAGTAAGACGGAGGGGGCTGTTAGGTCACCATGAAGGCCCGCTTTTGAACGCCCGTGGGAATCACAGCAATGTGTCACCAGGCCCGGGTGTGCACCGGTGCCTCCAGCCCCTTCCCCGTGTACTCTGCACACTGAAAGGCAAGATGCATGCAGGGCTCTGGCCCAGACGACCCCGTTTGCAAGTGTGTCTCCCCTGGATTCACTCTCCGTGGCTGCTTAGCAGCCTCAGTCTTGGCATAGGATTCTTCCTGCAGGTAGGCCCCACCTCTGGGAGTGCCGTCACCCTGCAGACCCCGGGCTGGCCCCCCAGGGCCTCCGGGCCACAATTCCAGTTGTGCAGCCCCAAGCTGGGAAGTCAGATCTTGGGCCGCCAGCCTTTGATGAACTGCATGATCTTCTTGACCTGCAGCTTGGTGAGGTGAAAGTCATCTGCCAAGATGTCCTCACTGAGCTGCACGAAGATGCTGCCATCAATGCGCTCTCGGGCAAAGAAGCTCACCACGTCCTCCGAGAGCCCGATGAAACGCAGACTTCGCGAGACCTCCTCCAGGGAGAGTGCAGACAGGTCAGCGGGGGGCTGCCAGGAGGAGGCATCCCGGCCGCCCCAGCCTGTGGCCCCATCCTGGGGACTGGCCGGGGGCCCTTCTAGGCGCCCCTGGGTGAGAAGGAGTCGTGCTCGGCCTGCTTCGGGCCCCTGCAGGGCCACGGGGGACAGGGGGGCGGGGACCTGCCGCAGCACCAAACCTTCAGGCTCAGAGGCCTTGGGGGGTCCAAGTGGCAGAAGGCCAGGCCCAGGCCCAGGCCCAGGCCCAGGCCCAGGCCCAGGAGCCCTCACAGCTCTGGGCTCCTGACAGCACAGCAGCTCCGGCTCTGGAGAACTGCCCCGGCCCAGCTCAAAGGGATCAGAGGGCTCCAGGGCGGGTGTCTGCCGCTCAGAGGAAGAGGAGGAGGTGGGACAGCAGGAGGAGGCAGCAGCTGAACAGGCCTGGCCTGGAGGGCCTGGGCCCGGGGAATGAGCGGGGCTGGAGGTAGCCAGGGGACCTGAGCTGGCTGTGGGCCCAGAAGAGGAGGCGGCTGAAGGGCCTGGAGGGTAGGCAGGCCCGGAAAAGGGGTTCAGAGCTCCAAGGGGAGCAAAGCGTTTCTGGGGGTGGGAGAGCTTGAATGGAGGCGGGCAGCTGTGGTAGGTCTTGACTGGGGTGTCGGCCCCCCAGAGAGAGGCAGCTCCACTGCTCAGGGGCTCTACAAGGGCCCGGGAGGCCTGGCTGGGCTGCATAGTCGAGGGCAGGGGTCCCGGGCGTGGGCGGCTGGGGGACTCGCCCACCTTGCAGTCTCCCCAGGTGCATGGGTAGCAATAGAGGGAGTAGGTATCCGGTGACGGAGAGCCACTGCCACTGCGGGAGCCCGCCCTGTGGGCAAAGAGACAGACACAGATGGAAGGGTAAGCACAGCAAGAGGGAAACGCGACAGGGTCACACACACGACACAGCAAACCACTGCTCCACCAGGTCCCAGAGGCCACTGCTCCGATCTCAGCAGCGCTGGCCTGTGCCCCAGCCCCCGAGGCCTGCGGCCCTCTAAGATTGCCCTATTCTTTCTCCCGGCACCCCCCTCCCCAGGAAAAATTAAACTAAACTGAATTACATAGAAAATTTTCAATAGCAAGGAGCACTCCACCCTGTGGCACAGCCCACTCTGGAGGGAAACAGAGCAACACTCCCAACCGACTGTCATCATTTAGGAGAGGAGTGAACTGAAGCAGGAAGCCCGGGCCCCCGGACCTCAGGGCCCCTCCCTCAGGTGCTGCTCAGAACCTCTGAACCCCGGGCCTGAAGTCTTCCTCTTCCTCAGCACTGGCTCCCCTCCCCACCCTCCCCCGCTTCAGTCCACCTGAGGAGGCCCAGGACCAAGAGAAGGAAGGGGCTCACCCATCCTGGAGGCCTGAGGAGTAGTAGGAGAGGCTGGAGCTGGGGGAGTGGACAGGCTGCAGCTTGGGGAAGCGTGGGGGCACCGGGGGACTGCCCGAGAGCCGGCCATTGGCACTGCCACCTCGGGGGGGCACAGGAGGGGCATTGAGCAGGCGGCACTCCTCCTTCACCTGCAAGCACAGGGCCATGACGCCACCCCTGGTCCCCAGGCAGCTGGGCCAGGGCGGCGTCTGGGACTGACACTGCCCCACTTTGCCAAGAGCCTGCCTTGCCTTACACCCCAGCTCCTCACCCACCCACCCACCCCTTCTCGTCTCTCCAGCCCGTTTTGCTCATCGAGAGCCGACAACACATATACTGTCTCCTGCAGCCTTGGAAATCCATCTTGAATGTAAGAAAAAATAGAGAAGTAGATAAACAATCAGTTAAGTAGACATATTCCCTCCCCAAGGAAAAGGAGAGAAATAAGAAAAACGTGTAATGAGGAGAAGAAAGGGAAGGAAAAGTATCTGCCATCTGGCTCCCTGCCTTATAGGTCAGACACTCAAAAGTGGACTCCATGGGATGTTCATAGGTGTTGTCCATAGTCTGTGGACAAGCTCGGTTGGAAAATTCTGTGTTAAACACAGATAAACGGGCTTCCTTCGTGCAGGACTTCTCAGAGCCTTTATTATACCAATACTCTGTGGCTCCAAAGTGAGGAGGGGGAAGGCTGGGCATCACAGACTACATTTTCTAAACTTATGTCACCATAGAACCTTCTTTACACTGGACAACTTAAAGGACTCCTTGTTCTGTGGAACCTTCTGCGTAACACTGTTCTAGGCTCATCCCCAATTCTCTGAGTCTGGGGACCTGCTGGCATCTTTGTCCCCACAACTCCCAATGCCACCGTCCCTGGTATCCCTTCCTACAAATGCTCCTGCGTTTCTTTCCTCCTTGTTTTCTCCCTTCCCCACCTCGGCCACCCTCTGTCATACACTCCAGGGGCTGGAGACGGAGATGCCAAGGCTGGGGCCCAGGAGAACGAGCTTTTCAAGCCCAAACCCTGACCCCTGGCTGGCCACCTCCCTGGAGGATGGGGCCCACAGAGCTCAGAGCCCGGCTTCCCCCCCTCCTCGCCTCCACCGAGTCCACTCACCGCCTCGGATTTGGGAGGCACTGGAGGCGGGGCCGCCTCGGGCTCCAGGCGGGGCGGCCCGGGGGCCCCGAAGGAGATGAGGTCGGGCCCCGGGAGCGGCCGGGTCCTGCCCTCGGCGAGGCCTTCAGCCGCCTGGTGCGTCCACAGCTCCTCGTAGGGGATCTCGGCGGCTGGCGCTGCGGGCTCGGGCGCGCCGGCCCAGTCGGGACTCACGTACTCCTGGTCGCCGTCGCCGGGCGGGCCGGGGCCGGAGGCGGGGGCGCGGGCGGGCCGGAGGGCGCGCGGGGGTGGGGGCAGGCAGAGGCGCGCGCGGCGCGGGCTGGCGCAGTCTTCGGCCAGCTCGGCGGGCGCTTCGCGCACGGCGGTCGAGTACTCGTCGGGGTCGAAGCGCTCTTGGCAGTAGGAGGCGCTGTCGCGCACCAGGCGCTCGACACGCGGGTCCCCGGCCAGCAGGCCCTGCGGTAGCGCGAAGCGCGGCGTGTCGGTGAGCAGCAGGAAGTGCAGCGGCGCCGGGCCCTCGCGGCGCAGCGCCAGCCCCAGCACCACCGTCTTGGAGATGATGCTGACCAGCTTGTAGCAGTGGCCCTCCCGCACCGGGTGCAAGTCGTAGGGGTTGCGCGGCGGCCGGCTGGGTACCAGCACGTTCACCGGGAGCCGCACGCGCTCGATGATGGCGCGCACCGTGTGTTCGCCCTCCTGCATCTGCAGCTCCAGTGGGCTGCGCGTGCTGAAGCGGCCCTGGCACTGGAAGGGCAGGCTCAGGCTCTCATTGGTGCGGTGGTTCATGCAGATGAGGCAGGGCATCTTGCCTTTGATGGGCCTGGCGCCCCCGCTGCCACCCGCGGCCCCCGTGCCCCCTGGGCCGCTGCCCACCCCGGCCAGCGCCCCGGCCCGGCCCAGCTTGCGCAGCAGGGTGGTGAAGCGTGAGCGCTCCTTGGTGGTCTTGGCGCACAGGATCTCCGCCTGGCCCATGAGAGTGAGCTCGTCGCCGGCATGCAGGGTGAAGTTGTACACCTCGCTGTCCTCGCTGAACTCGCCTGACACCACCTGGGGATCCCAGAAACGGCAGGAGGCCTTAGCCAGGGCCCCGGGAGAGCCACCGGGACAGGACCCAGGAGGACAGCGCTCCTCTTGGGCCTTTCCCAGGGCTAAGACCAGATCAAGAGCAGTTGACTGAGGACATTCCATCCTGGAGGGGCCACGTGGTGGCTGTGCAGCCTTCAGTGAGTTACCTCTCCGGGACCTTAGTTACTCTTACTTGGAAGAATTGCTGTAAGAATTAAATAGACTATATGTACAATGAAATACTTTGAAAATACTCAGTATACAGCAACTTTTGTTATCATTTTTTACAATTAGGGCGATAACAATACTCCACCTATTCAACAAGACTACTCTGAAGAGAAGTGAATTGATGGATAAGCAGAGGGTTTATAAACAGGCAAGAACCGCCTGTGCATAACTGGGGGACCGCGTGCACTATGTGCCCCACAGCTATACTACCACCACCACTGGCTGAGAGGATGGCTGCCCTGAAAGACTTCCCAGTCAGGCCGTGACCCTCCACACACACTTCCTGCTTCCCTACCTTTTGCAGGAAGCTCCAGGAAGTTCGTACACCTAGCCAGAGGCTTTCAAGGGGCTGTCAGAAGCCACACTGTGACACTTCTAGCTCTTAGAGCTCAGAGGCCTCCCTCCAACCAGGGTCAGGCTTGCCCCCGAGGATAATGGAAACCTGGGGGCACCATGCCTGGTGCAGAAAGGACTAACCTTGACACTGAAGGTGATGGCTTCCATCACAAAGATGCGATCAGGGAAGACGCTGGCCACCTCCTCCACGCTGCTGAAGTACCTCACTGGCTCCTGGACATCCCGGGCCTGCTCCAGGAGCTTGAACTTCCCTGCACAGGAAGGAATGCAGGCTGCTGCTAGGGTAGGCCTGCTTGCTGGGAGCCTAGCCTGTATCCGGAGAGGCCCCATTTCCCCCGCTTCTTGTTCCCCTCATCTCAGCCAGCCTCTCTGGAACTCAGGTGGTCAGAGGGCAGGTTTGCACTAGTGGAAGGAGCTGGTCAGCTGATTCAAGCCTCAGCAGGGAGGTAAGCACAGATTCCTAGCAACTAGAGCCCAGCCCTCACCCAGTGGACAGCTTGTGGGTGTGTGATAAGGCTAGCAGCTGCCTGCCCAGAGAAACCCAAGTGTAAACTGGCACCCAAACACTTGGACAGAGAGCTATCCTCGGACCAAGCGTTAGTGTGGCATTGCGGGTGCTGACTCCTAGCTTGGTCCCAGCCCCACTCTGATTTGCTATGACCCTAGACAAATCCCTTCCCTTCTCTGGAGCTTTGAGTCCTCAGCTGAGGAAGCTGGAGCAGATGCTCTTGGGCCCCACCTGGATCTGGCATTCTATGTATCTGCATTGGATTGCTAACCCACACTGATGCAATGGGCAGACCAGGGGCCCAGCCCCAGTCTTTGGAGATCCAGGGAGAGCAACTCTGATTCCTAATCTGTTCCCAAATCCTCCTCTGATCCAACATCCAGCCCCACTGTCCCAGAGGCCTCTGATCTGAGCCCAGCAAAGCCTCCTCCCTCGGATGAGGTCTTCCCAACCTGCAGTCCAGGGCTGTGTTTTGGCTGGCTCAGCAGATGCCCCCAGCAGACACAGACTTTAAAGAATGATGATAATCCGTAAAGCTGACACCCCTCTGTGTAAACTGTCAAACCTCACTGGCCACACATCTTTTATGTGCCCACCTATGTGAGCACAAAGACAGGCTGTGAACCATGCTGGCATCTGGACAGATGGCCTCTTCTTAGCCCTTACACAAAAGGAAGAGAGTCTTGTACAAACTGAGAGAAGACAGGTGACTCTGGCTTCTGTAGTGTCTCTGGTGGTTGCTGCAGTCATAGTCCATTCATTTATTCATTCCACAAACATTTGCGGAGCACCCACTATGTGCCAGACACTAGCCTTGCCCCGGCAGGGGGTACACATCTGGGTAAGATAGTATGCCCACAAGGAAATCCAGATATAGTGTGTGATGGCAGGATGTGACAAATGCTACACCAGACTCATGACAAAAGAGTGCTGAGTTGGGGGAAATCTGCCTGGCAGTCTGAGGGCATCATAAGAATGAAAAGAGTTTTACAGAATGGACATTCCACATGGAAGAAATAGCATGAGCAAAGACGTACAGTCATGGAAGCAGACTGCCTGCCCAAAGTGGTGAGTGCCTGGAGGGTAGGACTTGAGGGGGGTGATGACAGGGGTGAAGCAGACAGCAACTGGGTTATGAAAGGCTCTGAATGCCATATGGTAGGACTTTATTCTGTAAGAATGAAACCCCCTGGAGTGTTCTGAGCAAGGGAAGACCAAGGTCAAAGTTAAACTCTATAAAGATAACGGGGACACCATTCAGGTAAATAACTCAGTAACGAGTTCTGGAAAAGAGCCAGGGCAGCAACTGAGGGAATAACAAAAACGAGCAGACCAAGAGGTGCTTTCAAGGTAGGGAGCCTCATCAGACTGTGGTGAGGAACTCATCAGACTGGTGAGTAGGTGGTGGAGGAAGGGACTTGGGTCACCAGCCTGGTCAGAAATGGAGACGGCAGAGCTGTTAACCAAAACTGCACCGGCCAAACTGGGGAGGCCAAGTGAGGCCCTGCAGGGAGTGTTCCTAGGGCAGGCGAGCGTGTGGGTGCAGCACTTGAGGATGCCTAGTCAGAAGTGACAGAAGGTCACCAGCCCACAGGAAGCGTCAGCTGTGGGGCAGGCAAAATAGCTCAGGAAAGAGGAAGAACAGAGGATCTTGACCCTTTGGGGACCCTCTTCCCAGAGAAATCCCACAGTGTAACCCTAGCAGGAACACACAAAAAAGCATTTTGTATACAGTACAGGGGGGCGGTTCTTGAAGCCCCCAAAGCCCAACCAGAAACCCGGATTGAGACACCCACTCCCTAATGCAGAGTATGAAGAGCAGAGGGCCAGGGGCAGAGCCTGCAGCATCAATATCTATGAGCAGGAAAAGTGATAACCCAGAAAGAGAGGGGGAAATGCCCAGGAGAAAGCTGGAGGGAACATACCCCACGTCCCATCCCCCATCCTTCCCCAACCACTCTGAGACCCTGGTAGGAAGAGGCCTCGGATGAGCCACAGCCCTAGAGGGCAGCAGGGATAAGCTGGGGAGGGGACCTAGCAAGGAACAGTGATCTGCAGGTCAGAAAGCAGGAGTCACAGGTCTGCTACCATCCAAGAAAAGTAGCCCCCATCCCTCACCCAGTCGCCTCCCCAATATCCACACACAAACCCCCCAACCCCAAGCAGCCAGGCAGGGAGAAGTGCCCACTGCCCCCTGTGGGGAGAGCTGGAGCCAACTCAGGGCTAGAGCCGGGGAGGTGGGGGGTGGGGGAGGATGTGGCAAGGAAGATCGATGTAACCATGGTAGCCGGCACCACCCCCTCCGCCGCAGCCCGAGCCCGGCACCGGTCATCGCTGCCGCGAGGAAGGAAGGTAGACCTCCCGGGAGTGATGCTCTGGCCCCTGGAAGCCTTTTCCTCCCTCTGCAGCCCCACTGGGGGCAGCTTCCTCTCCTGCCTCCCCCTACAAAAGACCCGAGGTCCCCTGCGGCTCTAGGGACCTGCGCCACCCTGGCCTGCCCCTCCTCCCTGTCCGTGACTCCCAGAGCACGTTTACGCAGCCCCGACCGTCCCTTCCAGCCTGAAGCAGGGTCTTGTTTGTCACCCCTCCCTGCCAGCACCTGACCCATAACAGACGCTCCATAAAGAATGGTGGGTAAATGCACAGACTTGGGAGTCGGACAGACCTGGCTGAATCCCAGCTCTGCCAACTACCACCTGTGTGGCCTTGAGCAAATTATTTAATCCCCATGGGCTTCTGTTTTCCCATCTGTAAAGTGGAAGCACACTACTTGGCTCAAGGGACGCATCTGCCCGGTGCTCCGCAGGGTCTGCGGGCCGCGCGGGGAGAGGCACCGCGCAGAGGGCAAGGCGGGGAGCTGGCGGGGTGGGGGTGGGGGGGTCGTCCCGGAGGAGTCCGGTCTCCCCGCCTCCCCGGGCGGTGGGCCTTGGCCTGGAGACCCGGCTCTTCAGCAGCGGCCCCCACGCCACTCGCTGCAGGGCACCGCCCTGAGCCCTCCTCCCCTCTCCCTCCACCGCCTCCCGCGGCTCTCTCAGCAGTCCGCTCCGCCCGCCTGCCCGCGCAATTATTAATTCATTAGGAGGAACCAGCTCGGAGCTGTGCACTCAGAGCTTCCTCATTAACCCGCCGGCGGCCCAGCCCCTCCCCCTCCTAGGGGGGGGCCTCGGCCACCCAGCCCCCATCCAGGCGGGGCCCGAGCGGCCAACCGGGAAGGTGGAGCTGGGGATGCGACACCTCGGCAGGCCAGCTGTCACCCGCCTTACACAAGGGCACCGAAAGAGATGGGGGGAAAGGGCCAGGAGCCCCGTGAACGCAGAGTTCCCCAGGAGGCTCTGTACCTTGGTTTCCCGGATTTTTAATGACACAACTGCAATGGCGCAATAAGTCATATTTCTGTCAGTGAAGGCTTTTTCCAATCTTTGCTTTTTTTTTTTTTTGCATCGAACCTGTGCCCCCAGCAGTGCAAGCACCGAGTCTTCACCACTGGACCGCCAGGGAAGTCCCCCAATCTTTGCTTTTTTTTAATCCCAATAAGAAGACCTGGGACCTCTCCCTGGACCAAGGCCAGATACCCAGGCTGGGAAGTTTCTAGCTTGGGCAGGCCTCCCCAAGGGCTCCAGGCCAGGTCAGAAAGACACTTGAGACAGTTTCCTCGTGTTTAAAATGGGTTGTAGGGCTACAGGAGTACAAGGTGCACAGGGCGCTGTAAAGAGCAGAAGCCCTGTAAAGGGTTTAGTCCTGTCCTA
Organism: Lipotes vexillifer; assembly: GCF_000442215.2. NCBI lineage: Eukaryota > Metazoa > Chordata > Mammalia > Artiodactyla > Lipotidae > Lipotes > Lipotes vexillifer. The sequence continues at coordinate 400,790 of NW_006798707.1, read as the reverse complement.
CTGACTCCGGGGAGACCCAGGCAGCGCCAGAAGGGGAACAGCATACGAGTGAGGAAGGGACTGTGAGCCTTCCCAGCTCAAAGTATTCCAACCTTTGTTGCGGGGTGGGCAGCAGATAAACACAGAACTGGGCTAACTACTAACTCCTGGAGCTTGATAAAACTTCCTCACAGGGTTGCTGTGAGGATGCAATGACAACAACGCTCTGCCCAGTGTCTGAAACGCAGCACGTGTTTAATGTGCAGGAGCTGTGGGATCCTGGGCTCACGTGGGGGCATCTCTGGGATGGGGCCACCAGACTCACATCCCTCCCACACAAGGGACAACAACCCTGCATTCCTGATGTGGCAGCAAGCAAGAGCCCAGGAGTCAAGATACCTGGGTGCTAGCCCTTGCTCTGCTGCTTACTAGCTGTGTGACCCTGGGCAAGTCACTTCCCTTCTTAGGCCCTCTGTTTCATTGTGTGTAAAACGAAAGGGCTGTACTTTCTTTTTTCAGCAGCAGAATCCTTTCTTCAAGCAAAATCTTTAGGACATCAGCATCATATATATAACAGATAAAAGTAGAAATTCACTGCAGAATCTTATTTAAAAGCCTAAAATTTTAACATTCACTTAAGTCAGTCAGTGAAAACAATAAGTTTAACACAAAAATTGGGAAAAACAGGATTAGAGCAGGCAGATGCAGCCACATAATCAGCCTGAGCATCCCTTTGTTTTTGAAGTCTTTTGGTTGCACAGTACTGAGAGGATCCTAGCAGGAGATATTCTCTTTGAGGGTCTGTGTAAAAAGTGTTAATGAGGCAGAGGTACCACCTGTATGTAATGGTACATACTGAAGGTCTCTAGTCAGGGTTAAGGTTTGATTTGTAGCAGTTTGAGGGTGTGGGTACTTTTTTTTTAACATTAGTTTCAAATCTATTTTAAAACAAAATGGGAATCAAAGGTTTGCAACCAGAAACCCAGAGCTCCACAAAACAGTATGAAAACCACTGGGCCCTAATTAACTCTAACCCTAACCCTAATCACCACCCTGCCAGCCATGACCTCGCTCACCCCTGTGGCTCTAAGGAAAAGCCAGTCACCAACAGTTTCCTCCAAGACCTCCCCACCCCTACCCCCCTGCCTACACCTCCCACCGGCTCTGTGCCATCTGTCCCTGGCTGGGCACACCTGGGTACTGCAGGGGGATGTCAATCTTGGGCCCGATGACATAGTGACCCTCCTCCAGGGTGTGGGCTGTCACCGTTGTCCACTGGCGGCAGGAGTGAATGAGCAGGATGTCTCGCTCACTGACGCCCTCGGCATACTCCCCTGAGAGGGGAAAGGAGGATAGAGGAGGAAGGACAGAAAAGAGAACATTAGGAGGGGCAGAAAGAATAGGCAGGGTGACCTCCTACCTCCTCACCGAGACTCCAACGGGGACAGCTCCCCACGATCCCTGTCCAGACCAGCAGCGCTCAAGGGACAGGCAGGCTGCCAGCTGTGACCTCGGGGCTGAATCAGGCCCCCTCTCTCAGGGCTCAGGCTCCTGATGGGGCCCCAGCAACAGGCCCAGCCTCCGTCCTGCATTCATCATTCGACTGGACTGCCTGCTGTCCCAGGCCCTGTGCTGGAGCCAGGGGCTCCCAGCGGATGAGCCCAGCCTCTGCCCTCCAGGAGCCCTTAGGCCCAGAGGGAGGTGGGAAGAGATGTGAACAGAGAATACAGGCCAAGTATGAGGCGCTGAATGGAGGCTGTCCGAGTTCTCACAGAAGGGGCAGTAAACTAGCTGAGGGGGAGTGTGGGGCAGGAGGGAGGATGAGACAGTGCTGAGCAGCAGACACTTGAGCTGGGCCTCAGAACCACCTGAACTGAGACCAGCAGAATTCTCAGCCCCCGAGTCGGCTCCTAGGCCAGGAAAGGAGGGCCTTGGTGGGGCACAGAGAGGGCAGAGAAGGGGCCGTCCATGGTGAACCCCACAGCTATGGGTCACTCGGGTCAGGAGAATGGCAGGGCTTACAGGAGCTGACTCCTGGCTCTCTTTGGGCTCTCTTTTCACCCACTGCCACAGACAGTCTCCTGCACACAAGGGACCTCAAAGGAGAGAGGAGACAGTCTCAGATACCCCCTGATCCCACCTCAGAGAAGCTGCTTCTTGGCTCGCCCTCCCTCGGCCCTTCACCCCCACCCCCCCCCGCCCCAGTCTTTGGAACACAGTGATGAAGGCCAGAGGAAGGGGCTGGGTTTAGAAGAGCGATGGGGGCTAGTCCTGGGGGAAGCATGAGGGCCAAGCCGTCGGGAGGGGCCTGGGCCCCAGAGGCTCCAACCCCAGCACCGGTTTCCAGGAGAGCAGAAGGGCTGGCCCAGCTTCCAGGAGGCCTTTGAGCCGTCTCCTGGTTGCAGCTGGTGAATAGGGTGGGGGTGAGGGATGCCTCCTTCCCAGCCCCCTCAGCAACTTAATAAATATCTGCCACCCAACCAAATGGGAAATGGTTTACTCTGATGGCTGGGGACTCCCTGAAGTGTGTGCATTTGGTTGAGGGAGGGGAGGATGTGTTCAGGACCTACAGGAAGGGCCTGGCTTCCATCCTGTGTATGAC
>NW_006798707.1:396104-398006 GCF_000442215.2 Lipotes vexillifer | reverse complement strand
GGGGGGGGGGGGGGGAGAGGGGTGAGCCTTTCTCCTCAATTCCTCACCTGAGGCAGAGGAGGCTTTCCTACTTTGTAACCTCCTCTTAGAGCTCTCCTAAGCCCCAGGCCGCCCTTCCAAGGGATGCAGGCCACAGTCACACAGGACACACACCAACAACCATAGGTCATGGTCACCAGTAGTTGAGCCAGCACAGCCACCTGGACCACAGTGATAGGGGCTTGCTTATCACCCCAATGACACAACTCAGTCCCATGGTCCCACTAAGGGGCCCCTCCCAAATGCACAGGCACACAGGGACCTTCAAGACTTCAAGACGTACTTTTGATCACATATTCACACTCACAGTTTTGATCACATAAGGTGACCACAGCCATAGCCACCATTGTCACAGACACCAGGCAACTGGGCCGTCACACCAGTTGCTCATTCCCTCATTCATTTACTCCTTCCATAATCTTTGTTAGGCAAGATGCCCTACCTCAAGGAGCCTGCAGCCCAGTAGAAGGACAATAAACTGACCATTACAACGGGTTACAGTAGGAGACAAGACAAGGGTGCCAGAGGGGTCAAGGGAGCCCAAAGGAGGCCTGCCAGATTGAGGAGCTCAAAAAGGAACCCCCGGGGTGGGGGGGAGATGCCAAAGAGGATGTGTGGGAAGTGGCCAGGCACAACCTAGGGCCAGCATATTCCATTCACACGCAGACACACACAGCCTTGCTGTTGACATGGGCAGTCTCGGCATCACACGCCGATGATCCAGGAAACAAGACGTTGGACTGCCGGGCAACCCTGCCCGACGGCCCAGGCACAGACGCTCTCACCGAGCCCGCTCCTGGGACACGGTGACGCTCACTGTGCCCACTCCTCGCCGCCGCGGGTCGGAGGAGTGGCTGCTGGCCCCGCGGAGGGGACAGGAGAGGAGCCTGTGGCCGCGGGCTCCATTAGCATTCAGGGAAGCGAGTGTGCCAACGCGGGCCAAACCCCTATTCTTCTCACACACAAAACCCCCGGCCTGGCTGCCAGCCCCAGCTCCTGCCCCTCCCCCAGCCAAGCAGCCCCTCTTCCCCCAAACGGTCCACTTGCTCGGCGCAGCCTCCGGGCGCCCCTCTCGGGCCCGCAAGCATCAGCAGTGCAGCCCGGGCCCCCGGGCCCCAAGGAGAAGTGGGGCAAGATGTGGGGAGGTCCGGGGGCTTGGGGGCCCGCCCGGCGGAAGGACTCGCTCACTCAGGCCCAGAGGTAGTCTGCCGGCCCCCGGGGACCGGAGGCTGCTCCCCAGGCAGCGAAAGGAGGGTGCGAGAAGGGTCCCAAGAGGGACAGAGCGGGGCTGGGGGGCGGCGGCGGTGGGAAGACAGAGTCCGAGGCCCAAGGGATACGGGAGGATCGAGGTGAGAGGCCGGAGACAAAAGGATGGAGGGGGGCGCGGCCCGGGCGGGGGTCTGAGGGCGGCGAGGGAAGGGGGTGCATCGACGGGGCGGACTTGGCGGCTCCGCCGCGCTCCGGGCTCCAGCTGGGCCGGAGAACTCTGTCCTGGGCCCGGCCCCAGTCCCTGTCCCAGGTTTCTGTCCCTGTGCCCGTCCGTGGGGCCCCTCGGTTCGTGGGCCCCGGCTCTCCAGGGAGGCGCTCCGGCAGCAGCGCGGGGCCCGCGCCGAGGAGCGGGAGGGCAGGGGCCGCATCCTCACGGCCCCGGGAGAGTCCCGGATGGCCCCGTGGCCCCCCCGTCGCCCTTCCCAACACCCCCGGTACCTGGCCCGAGGCAGGCAAGCGTGGGCAAGCGGCAGCGGCTGACGATGAGGTCGAGCGGGAAGGCGCCCATGCTCCAGCGCAGGCCCGCCAGCCCGGCCGCCAACTTCTCCATGGCATGGGCTTCCCCGGGGCCGCCGTACCGGGGCCCCGACGGCC
>NW_006798707.1:392455-395756 GCF_000442215.2 Lipotes vexillifer | reverse complement strand
CCGGCCCGCGCCCGCAGCCGCCGCCAAGGCCCGCCTCTACGCCCGCCCGGCTCGCCCGCCCCATCCCCGAGCGTCCAGGTGACAGCCGGGGACCGAGACCCCCGGCGGGCGCCAGGAGGGAAAACGTGGACGCGAAGCGGCATCCCTGGGGTCGGTGGTGGGCGTCGGCCTCCCCTTCCCCGCCGAGCGTGTTCGGATCCCCCTTTCCTCGCCCGCTGCCCCGGCCTCCGGGAATCGCCTCCGGTCCCGCTCGGGGTCCTGCTTCACTTCCCAAAGCTTCTGCCGCCGCGATCCCAGCAGCTGTTGCTGCCTCTAGGACGTATATCACCTCCAGCTTCACACATCCTGGCGAGGCCGCCTAATTAACCCCATTTTACTGATGAGCAAACAGACTCAGAGAGGTCAAGTAGCAGCTTGATTTGAAGCTAGGTTTAACTGCAAATCCCACTGCCTTCCCAGCTTGTCGCCGAAGCCTAATACCGCCCCCTCTGCCCCCACTTTCCAAGTTCCCGGCGCCTTCTTACCGATTGCCACCAGTCCGTGAGCCAGATAGCTCCAGCATAGACATAGGCTGGTGCTGAAAGGGCTCCATGGACTCTCATCCTCAGCCTCGGTACCCCAGAGAGATCCCCCCCTCAACACACACACACAAACGCTCTCTTCGGAGGTGACTGACATCCCACATCAGGTGACCTGAACCCCAAGAGAAACAGCACCAGATAAGATGAACACAACTTCTCAGAGGAAGAGACATTTCAGATCACTGTTCAATCTCCATCTTTTGCAGAGGAAAGAAACGGAGACTCCAAGAGCAGAAATGCTTTGCTCCAGGTCACACAGCGGGAAAGAAGCAGAGCTGTGACTGGAAGGCAGTTTGTCATCCAAAATGGGACACTTTTGAGAGTGCAGGAGGTGCTAACAGGGATAGGTTTATAGGCATAAACCAGGAAAGAGGGTGTAAACCAGGACCAGACCACTCGGTCACCCTATTTCTGAGAGAGGCCTCTGAGCCCTGATGTAGACACCACATCTGCAGCTTCTAGTCCTCAGTATTGCTGGTTCAACTCAGCTCTAGACCTCAGTTTCCAGCTAAGCCCCTCTATCCCCACCGAGGCATTCACAGGCATTCCATTTCAACAATCACACTTGAACCCAGTCCTCTTTCCTTTTCTATCCCAGCTAAGGACATCACCTTTCACCTGGTCCCCCAACCTGGATCTCTTCTTAATCCTTACATGCAACTGGTCACCAAGTCCTGGCAATTCTGCTTCTGCCATTTGTCGTGTGGCCCTTCCTCCTCTCCAACCCTGCTGTCCCAGCTGGACTTCAGTTCCTCCTCCGATCTTTCCTCCAGGTCACACTTCATATATTTCATACCAAAACCTGTGTAACTCTGGATTTTGGCTGAGTCAGGGACCACACAGGTGTGAGAAATCAAGCAGAACTACCTAACTGGTTGGACCCACCCCCCCTAATTGTTGTAGAATGTTCCAGAGCCTTTCTAGGGCTTTTTAACTGGTGGCAAATCTCCAGGGACCTCTATGTGCACATACGTACAATCCCTTGATTTGTTCAGGGCTCAAGAGCCATGTAGGAAGGAAGTCAGCTTCACTTTGAGTCAGAACCGCTTAGATCTTTCCTTGGGCTGAGATTGCTGGAAAGACAGCTGGCAGCACGGAGAGCACAGGATGCAGCCCGAGGGAGGAGGATGCTTAACAGAGAGGCCAGAGGGAGCAGCTGGGTCTGGAAGTGAGAGAGCTGGGGGCCTAGGCGATGTGTGAGGCTGTGCCTGAGCTTCACCCTCTGGGAGAGTCTGTGTGGTCACTGGGATCCCAGCTGCTCTGCTGTGGGTTCCCCCTCTGACAGGGCTGGTGGTGACAAGTAGAAGGGAAGACATACAAGAGGTCAGTGGTCTGAAGGAGGAGGCAGGGAGGCGGGCACGGCCCTGGCAGAGGCCCGCTGTTGGTCCAGAGGCCAGGCTGTGGCAGAGGTTGGCCAAGCTGCCCGTGAGTGGGCAGAGTGGTCAATGGAGTAGAAAGATGGTGGAAGTGGCCAGCAGCAGCTCAGGTTATGTGTAAAACAAACCCACTCCACCCCACCTAGAAGGACAGATGGCCTTCTCCGAGCCCATGAACTGGGGGAGGCCAGAAAACATTTGGATAAGCACCTCTGAAAATTCTAGGAAATGTTGTATCCAATTTTTCTTTCAGAAAATTCTAAATGTAGGGAACATATGTATATTTATAACTGATTCACTTTGTTATAAAGCAGAAACTAACACACCATTGTAAAGCAATTATACCCCAATAAAGATGTTAAAAAATAAATTCTAAATGTAAACTAGAGATAATAGTATTATGAATCCCCCTTTACTCATCTCCCAGCTTTAACACTTACCAGCCCACAGCTGATCTTATTTCTGTTTATTTCCCCTCCTTAAAGAATTTTTTTTAAACAGCTTTACTGAGTTATAATTCACATACTATACAATCCATCCATTTAAAATGGACAATTTCAGTGTTTTTAGTATGCTCACCATATTGTGCAACCATCATCATGATCTAATTTTCAAACATGTTCATCTTTCCTTTAAAAGAAACCCCTACCCATTAGCAGTCAGTCCTTTCCCCAGCCCTCCTCCTATCTGTAAACAATCACCAGTCTACTTCCTGTCTCTATAAATTTGTTGATTCCATACATTTTCATACAAATAATAAAATGTGTGGTCTTCTGCGACTGGCTTCTCTCATTTAGCAGAAGTTTCAAGATTCACCCATGTTGCAGCACGTATCAGTACCTCATAATTTTTATGGCTGAATAATATTCCAATGTATGGATAACCACATTTTATTTATTCATTAATAAGTTGATGGACATTTGGGTTATTTCCACCTTTTTGGCCTCATGAATAATGTTGCTATGTACGTTTGTGTACAAGTTTTTGTGTGGACATATGTTTTCACTTCCCTTCCTTGTGGTGGAATTGCTGAGTCAGATGGTAACTCTATGTTTAACATTTTGAGGAACTGCCAAACTGTTTTTCAAAGTGACTGCACCATTTAACAATACCACCAGAAATATATTGGGTTGGCCAAAAAGTTCGTTTGGATTTTTCCATTAACATCTTACGGAAAAACCCGAACGAACTTTTTAGCCAACCCAATATGAGAGTTCCAATTTCGCCGCATCCTTGCCAAAGTGTATTGTCTGTCTTTTTAAGTCTAGCCATTCTAGTGGATATGAAGTGGTATTTCATTCGGTTTCCCGCCCCCGCCCCCGCCCCCGCCCCCGCCCCCGCCCC
>NW_006798707.1:372779-392191 GCF_000442215.2 Lipotes vexillifer | reverse complement strand
CATGTTCGGCGCCCCTGCCCCGGGGGCCCAGCCGCTCCGCGGCACGTGGGATCTTCCTGGACCAGGGCAAGACCCCGTGTCCCCTGCAGCAGCAGGCGGACTCTCAACCACTGTGCCACCAGTGAAGCCCTTCATTGTGGTTTTGATTTTTCTGGGTAACTTTTCATGTGCTTATTGGATATTTGTATTTTCTTTGGAGAAATGACTATTCAAATCCTTTGCCTTTATTTGTCTTTTTATTGTTGAGTTGCAAACCTTTTTATATTCTGGATATAAGTCCTTTTTCAGAGACATGATTTGTGAATATTTTCTCCCATTTGATGGGTTGTCTTTTCACTTGATGATATTGTGTGCATCACAAAAGTCTTTGATTTGATGAAGTCCAATTTATCCATTTTTTTCTTTTGTTGCTTGTGCTTTTGGTGTCATATCTAAGAAAACATTGTCTAACTCAAGGCCACAGAGATTTACTCCTGTATTTTCTTCTAAGAATTTTATAGTTTTAGCTCTTACATTTAGGTCTATGATCTACTTTGAGTTAATTCTTGTGTACAGTGCGAGGTAGGAGTCCAACTTCATTCTTTTGCATATGGATATCCAGGTGTCCCAACGCCATTTGTTGAAAAGGTTATTCTTTCTCCCATTTAATTGTCTTGGCACCCTTGTTAAAGATCAATTGAACATACATGTCCTCATAGAACTTTGAAAAGATCTTAGATATCATTTCCTCTATAAATATTTCAATATGTATATCTAAAGATGGGAACCTTTTTTTTTTTACAAAATTTAACTGCAGTGACATTATACAACTAACAAACTAACAATATTTTCTTAGTATCACAAAATATGTAGTCAATGTTCATATTTTCCCAACTGTCTTGTTGGAGAATTTATTTACAATTTATTTAAATCAAGTTCCCAGTAAGATCCATACATTTTTTCCTTGCAATTTATTTGTAGAAGAAATTGGACTCTTCATCCAATAGTGTTTCTCACAGTCTAGATTTTGTTGATTCAGTCCCTGTAGGGTAATTTCATTTGTTACTTTGTCTGTTGATTTTCTCTAAATTGGTAGTAGACTGTAGGTAGTAAATCAAATTCAGAACGTTTGAGTTTTGCTTTCTTGGCATTACTATGTTATAAGAGGTGGTGGTCCTTCTGTCAGGAGGCACACAGTGTCAGGCTGTCTCTGTTTCGTGATGTCAGCAGCCATTGTTGATAGTTGCCTAAGTGTCACCTTCCCTTTAAAACATCTAATTTCCCAGGATAGGACTGACTCATCTTTTCTCAGTGTGCACACCACACCACTCCATAGAATGTATTGCGTTGTACTATTAAATACACCTCCCGCATTTTATCTATTCACATGTGATTCTCCACAGGGACTAATATGTATCTGGCTTACAGCAGGCATCAACAGATAAGGCAAAATGGTCCTAGAGCTGAGAGGATGACATTTGAAGTCCAATGGCTGTACAAGTGACTTAATCTCTTTTCAGTGGTGGCAAGAGCCAACTGTCAACATTTCAGGAATTTCACAAGTGGGTTATTAAACACAGCTGTTATCAAAAATTAAATTATAAAAAGTTACAAATAAACAACTTATATTAAACAACCATAATAAATAATTAAAACTCATTACTTCCTCATTTTATTACATTTTACTATTTTCTGTGCTCTAAAGGTTATTTTTGTCTATTGTTTCTGTATGGTGGCAAAACTATATAATGGTGTGCTACTGTTCATCTCTTCCCAACTCTATGTTTGGTGATGTCATGTTGATAGCTTGAAATTGGCCATAGTGGGATTATTTACACCATGGAAATTGGTAAATGCTATGAATCACGTTTTTTTTTTCCCTAGAGAGTGGTTATAAAACATTTACCAGTACACCATTGTCTCTCATTGTTAAATGGGGATAAAAATAATACCCACTTCATGTAAGATGTACATAAAGCACTTGGCACAGTTTCAGATACACATTTTAATAAATGGTAGTCATAAATTTTATTACTGGTATCTCACCTCATCTCTGGACTGGGGAGCTGAGGGAAGCTGTACTTTCATTAGGCATTTCTAAGGCAAATATACCTTGGAGTACTACACACTCATTAAAAATTGTGCTATGAAAGTTAATAAACAGAAACCTCATTTAAAATGGAGTCGGGAGGCCAGAGGGGTAAGCTCTCACACCCTACCATTCCACTGTCAGCTGAAGACTCAACAGGAAGAGACTGTACCTCTGTATCTCTAATGGGAGGAAGGTTACCACTTTACTACCTAGCAAACGGAAGAATTTCTCCCTGCCAGGAAATAGCCTAGCCATTGAGAGACTGTCACAACTCAGCTAATGAAAAGCCACTACACTCTGAATTCCCAGTTTCCTCCAATGGACTCTTTATTTATAGTAGCTCCTCCCAACTCCCCCTTCTCCTCTATAAAAGAGTTTTCTCTCCTTTGTTCTCCAGACTTGCCTGTGGTTCCTTGTAGATTGCATGTCCCAAATTGCAATTCTTTTTTTTTTCTTTTATAAATTTATTTATTTATTTATTTTATTTTTGGCTGCGTTGGGTCTTGATTGCTGCGCACGGGCTTTCCTTCGTTGCCGTGAGTGGGGGGGCTACTCTTCATTGCGGTGTGCAGGCTTCTCATTGCAGTGGCTTCTCTTGTTGCAGAGCATGGGCTCTGGGCGCGCGGGCTTCAGTAGTTGTGGCTCCCTGGCTCTAGAGCACAGGCTCAGTCGTTGTGGTGCATGGGCTTAGTTGCTCCACAGCATGTGGGATCTTCCCAGACCAGGGATCAAACCCATGTCCCCTGCAATGGCAGGCAGATTCTTAACCACTGCACCACCAGGGAAGTCCCCCGAATTGCAATTCTTGCCAATTCCTGAATAAACCCATTTTGCAATGAAACAGATGAATTTAATAAGGTTGAAGGTCAATATATAAAAATCAACTGCATATTCTGTTCTTAAATTCATCTATTAGTTTTTATAGCTGTTTCATAGATTCCTTGGGATTTTCTGTGTACCAGATCATGTTGTCTACAAATAAAGACAGCTTTATTTGATCCTGTCCAATCTGTAGGCCTTTTATTTTGTGTCTAACTGCATTGGCGAGGACTTCCAGTCCTATGTTGAATAGGAGAAGTGGAAGTGGACATCTTTGCCTTGTCTCCGATCTTAGAAGGAAAGTCTTTGGCCTTTCACTATTGAGGATGGTGTTAATTGTAGGTTTTTCGTAGATGACCTTTATCAGGTTGAGATAACTTACCTACTGTTTTATTGTTTTCTGTTCACCTCCTCTATTTTTTGTTCTTCTGGTTCTTCCTTCCTTGCCTCTTAAAGAAGAGTCTATTTCATTTTTTTCTATTGGCTTTTTAGCTATACTTTTTTTTTTCCCACTTTTTTTTTTTTGGTGGTTTTTCCAGGGATTACATTATTCATTCTTAAATTTTCACAGTCTATATAGAGTTAGCAGTATACCAAATATAGAAAACTTGTAACATATAGATCCATTTATCCCTTCTCCAATATACATAGCACTGTATGTATACGTTGTATGTATGTACACACATTTACATGTATTTCATTAACCCCACAAGACAATGTTGTCATTTTTAGGTGTAAAGAGTCCTACATTATAATGAAAACTAAGAAGGAAAAACAGACTTTTATACTTACTCACATATTTACTTACTGATGCTCTTCATTCCTCTCTGAGGACCCAAGTTTCCATCTGGTATCATACACCTCCAGCGTGTAGGAGTTCCTTTAGCATTGATTGTACTGCAAATCTGCTGGCAATGGATTCTCTCTTTTTTTTTCTCTTTTAACTGAGAATGTCTATTTTTCCTTTTTTCTGAAGGATGTGTTCATGGGATATAGAATTCTGGGTTGACTTTCTTTTTCTTTCAGCCTTTAGAGATACTGTTTCACTTTTATTATTTTTATTTGGTAAATAAATAGTTCACTCTCTAGAGGCTTTATTTAGCTGATTTTTTGTATAAAGTCCAGAGTTTATCTTTTTTAAATTTTTCCCCCTGTGGAGGTTGCTTTCATAGGATTTACTCAACCATTACCAGAAGCGAAAGTGCCCCAACCTTATTTTTCTATTAAACTTTTTATTTTGAAAAGAGCTAGACCTATAGAAAGGCTGTAAAAATATTATAACAAACTCCCATGTGTCTTTCACCTTGATTCACAATATAATATGTATTATTTTTTTCTTTTCTGAGCCATTTGAAAGCAAGTTCAAGACATCATGCTCCTTTGCCCATGAATACTTCAGTATGTGTTTCCTAAAAAGTAGGACATTCTCTTACACAGCCACAGTTCAATTATTAAATTCAGGAAATTTAATATTGATACATAATATTCAGTCAACATTCAATTTTTTATCCCAGTATTGTCCTTTATAGCATCTTTTCCCAAGATTTAATCTAGAATCATGCACTGTATTTAGTTACCGTGTCTCTAAGCTAGAACAGTTTCTCAGCCTTTTTTTTTTTTTGCTTTTAAGACATTGGTATTTTGAAGAATATAGACCATTTGTTCTGTAGAATGACCAGTTTTCCCTGATGAATCAGGAATACTCAGTGCATCATACCAGGAGGCAAGTGATGTCAGTTTGTCCCACTTTTTGTGATGCTAACTTGGATCACTTGGTTCAGGTTGTGTTTGCCATGTGTCCGCACTATAGAGGCACCTTTTTTCCCTTTGTGATTAACAGAGAATTGGTGGGAAGATGTTTGTGACTGTTCACAACATCCTGTTCCCCAGCACACTTGCACCCAATGATAGCATCCATTGATGATTCTTGACTGAGTCAATTATTACTGTGATGTTTACTAAATGGTGATTTTCTAACTCTGTCATTCCTTAAACACGTATTAGCTGGCATTCCACTACAAAGAGGAGCTTGCCCTCAGCCCCTTATTTATTATCAATTCATGAATTCTTTTAAATTCTTTATTTTGATGCTCAAACTGTCCTATATTTGACCAAAGGGAGCATCTTTCAGCTAGTTCCTGTGTGCCATTGGCATGCACCCATAATTCTTTGGAATTTTCCTTTCTTTCTGAAACAATAGGATGTTCCAGGGTCATTCTGCCCTTTGCCTGCCCAGCTCTGGAATCAGCCATTTCTTCAAGGACTACTGCTTCCTTTTAGTGATTTGGGGACTGTACTCCCAGCAGCACCATCTGTAGAGTCCAGGTGACAGAGGCTTTTCAGAGTTGAAAACAACTAAGAAGTCTGTGTTGTCCTCTGAGGGAAATATGTCCACGATTCTGTCCACTTGCTACATAGCTCTGTGGCTGGAACACCATAATCACTTCCCCCTCTGCTAGCAGGCTGGATAGACCAAAGAACAGCCTGGAAGTGTTCCTGTTGATGTTTGAAGCACCACATGGATATTGTCACCGTGTGTTCTTTTTTTTTTTGGCCCAGCCACACAGCCTGTGGGATCTTAGTTCCCTGACCAGGGATCGAATCCATACCCTCGACAGTGAAAGCGTGGAGTCCTAACCACTGGACCACCAGGAAATTCCCATGTCGTCGTGTGTTCTTATAAAGGGCTGGGAATATTTATTTTAAAGCCATTCACTTTTTTCTTATTTATTTATTTATTTATGGCTGTGTTGGGTCTTCGTTGCTGTGCGGGCTTTTCTCTAGTTGCGGCGAGCAGAGGCTACTCTTCGTTACAGTGCACGGGCTTCTCATTGCGGTGGCTTCTCTTGTTGTGGAGCACGGGCTCTAGGCACACGGGCTTCAGTAGTTGTGGCTCGTGGGCTCTAGAGCGCAGGCTCAGTACTTGTGGCGCACAGGCTTAGTTGCTCCGCGGCATGTGGGATCTTCCTGGACTAGGGCTCGAACTCGTGTCCCCTGCACTGGCAGGCAGATTCTTAACCACTGCCCCACAAGGGAAGCCCGACATTTTTAAAATGAGCTCAATTTGTTGACTTTCAGCCCTCATTTTGTCATCGCATAACGTGTTAATTTCCTTCTCGTAAGTTCTCTACAGTTAAGAATTCATTGAAGATGTTCTTTCTTATTTCTGTAGTGTGAACTGTAAAGTGTCTTAGAATCCTGCAAAGTAGGAAAGAACCACAGTTTGGTTGACCTTTGTAATTTACCTAATGTAGTTCATTAGGCAAAAAAATGTAGAAAGGAGCCTATTCAAGGGGTGTGTTTTTTTGCATGTTTATATTTTATCATAAAAGGAGAGAATGTTATAGGGATAAAGAGGAATTGGAACCCAATCCTTATCTATAGGTTGTTCCTGAAATGCTCCTTCCAAAAAATAAATAACTCATGAAATATTTATTTCGGGAAGTTAGAATTTTAAGTTTTGGTCAATAGTGAACACAGTAAATCAAACTACACGTCTTATAAGTTGGGTATTTTGTTAGTTGATACACTTTTTTTTCAAGTAAATAATACATGTTTATCCAAAACAAATAAAACATTTTGACTCTAAATAGTATTTTAAATAATATTAGGAAAGAAGTAACAAATAATCAACATGTTTCATTATTTTCATTATTCCACATTTTTCATTTTGTAAAATGTCTTCTAATTAAGCTTCTCCATCACTAAGATGTTTTTAAACTGAAGCTTCATTAGCCTTTTCATCTCTTGCTTTTAAATGGTGGTGTTTATGTTCACGACTGAAGCTTCAGAATCCTTTAAAAATGACTTTATTCATATTGTTTTCTAAAAAAGATTTTGTGCTACTTGTTTTTCATACCATTCAGAACCACACTTGCCTGAATAAACATTTCAGATGGCCTTGGTATCATCTGGGCCCAAGTGACAGCAAATAACCAAGCAAAACTGTAGAAATTGTCCAATGTCTTTTCTGTGAATCAAGTCAACGAATTAGCTGAGGCTCCTATAGCTTTGCTTTTGTCTGCTGAGACAGACTGTCCAATAATTCCACTGAAATTCCAATCTGAGCAATAAGACAAATAGACCAATGGAAGAGAATAGAGAGCCCAGAAATAGACACAGGCAAATATGGTCAGCTGATCTTTGACAAATGAGCAAAGGCAATTAAATGGTAAAAGAAAGAATAGTCTTTTCAACAAGTAGGGCTGGAACAACAGGACATCCACATGCAAAAAAGAGAGAGAGATAGAGAGAGAATATAGACCCAGACCTTACACCCTTCACAAAAATTAATTCAAAATAGCCCATAGACCTAAATGTAAAATACAAAACTATAGAACTCATAGAAGATAACATAGGAGAAAACCTAAGTGACCTCATGTTGGGCGATAACTTTTTAGATGCAACACCAAAAGCGTGATCCATGCTTTTTGTTGTTGTTGTTGTTGTTTTGTTTTTTTTAATCCACGCTTTTGAAAAGAAAAAACTGGTAGGTTGGACTTCATTAAAATTAAAACCTCTGGGCTTCCCTGGTGGCCCAGTGGTTGAGCGTCCGCCTGCCGATGTAGGGCACACGGGTTCGTGCCCCGGTCCAGGAGGATCCCACATGCCGCAGAGCGCTGGGCCTGTGAGCCATGGCCGCTGAGCCTGCGCGTCTGGAGTCTGTGCTCCTTAACGGGAGAGGCCACAGCGGTGAGAGGCCCGCGTACCGAAAAAAAAAAAAAAAATTAAAACCTCTGCTCTGCCCATCTGAGCAATAGAGTCTGGATAATATTCATGGGTCTGAAAGATGTGAGCTTCCTTCTCCAGACTTAAGATCTGACGTTTTGAAGATGGCAACACAACATGTTGATATTTTTATAACCGGGCAAGTTGACTTACTACAGATCACAAATTTACCCTTACCACTTGCTTTGCTGCTGTTTTCACCAGTCTTCTTGCCACCAACCAGGCATCAGGGATAGAAGACGGCAACTGAGAGCCCTGGGCTTACTGTCAAGCCAAGAAGCTTCCAGAACTTGTGGGAGAGCTCCCACTCAGTCACTCACATAGTGACTGAACAGTTGGTAGGAATGCCTTCTGGGGAAGTTGGATTCTTGACCATGTATGTGAGGGTTTATTTCTGGGCTCTCTATCCTGTTACGTTGGTCTATATGTCTGTCTTTATGCCAAGACCATATTGCTTTGGGGTTTTGTTTTTGTTTTTTACTGAGGTATAACTGACATATAACATTATTAGTTGCAGGTATATAACATAATGATTCAATATTTGTATACACTGTGACATGATCACCACAATAAGTATCGTTAACATCCATCACCATACATAGTTACCTATGTTTTTTCTTGTGATGAAGACTTTTAAAGTCTAGTCTCTTAGCAACTTTCAAACATACAATACAGTATTATTAACTGTAGTCACTATGCTGTACATCAACAAAATGAAAATGCAGCTCACCAAATGGGAAAAAACATTCGCAAATCATATATCTGAAAACCCCAAACAAGCCAATTTAAAAATTGGCAGAGGATCTGAATATATATTTTTCCAAAGAACACATACAAATGGCCAGCAGGTACATGAAAACATGTTCAACATCACTAATCATCAGGGAAATACAAATCAAAAGCACAGTGAGATATCACCGCACACCTGTTAGAACTGCTGTTGTAAAAAAGATAAAAAATAACAAGTGTTGGCAAGGATGTGGAGAAAAGAGAAACCCCCCGGGCACTGTTGGTGAGAATGTAAATTGGTGCAGTCACTGTGAAAAACAGTATGAAGGTCCCTCAAAATATTTAAAATAGAACTACCATATGATTCAGCAATTCCACATATGGGTATTTATCTGAAAGAAAGAAAAACACTAACTGGAAAAGATATCTATGCCCCCATGTTCGTTACAACATTATTTACAATAGTCAAGACATGGAAACAACTGAAGTGTCCATCGATGGACAAAGAAAATGTGAACTATGTATATATATATATGATAGACATATATACACATACATACACAATGGCATATTATTCAACCATAAAAAAAGAAGGAAATCCTGCCATTTTCAACAACATGGAGGGTATTATGCTAATTGAAAAATACCATATGATCTCACTTATATGTGGAATCTAAAACAAACAAACAAACAAAACAAATGAAAAAACGAGCTCATAGATACAGACAACACATTGGTGGTTACCAGAGGCAGGGAGCTGGGGGGTGGAGTGAAATGAGTGAAGATGGTCTAAAGGTACAAACTTCCATTTATAAAATAAGTCCAGGGGGTGTAATGTACAGCATCGTGACTGTGGTTAATAACACTGTACTGTATATTTGAAAGTTGCTAAGAGAGTAGATCTTAAAAATTCTTTTTTTTTTTTTTTTTATGAGGTACGCGGGCCTCTCACTGTTGTGGCCTCTTCCGTTGCGGAGCACAGGCTCCGGACGCACAGGCTCAGCAGCCATGGCTCACGGGCCCAGCCGCTCCGCGGCACGTGGGATCTTCCAGGACCGGGGCACGAACCCGCGTCCCCTGCATTGGCAGGCGGACTCTCAACCACTGCGCCACCAGGGAAGCCCTTAAAAATTCTTATCACAAGGAAAAGAAAATCTGTAACTATGTCTGGTGATGGGTGTTAACTAGACTTATCGTAGTGATCGTTTTGCAATATATACATACATTGAATCATTATTTTGTACACCTGAAATGAATATATGTCAATTATACCTTCATTGAAAAAACAGTATGTTGTTTAATTTTCATATATTTGTAAAATTTCCAGTTTCTCTTCTATTATTGATTTCTAGTTTCATTGTGGTCAGAAAAGATACTTTTAAATATTTCAATCTTTTAAAATTTATTGAGACTCATTTCATATAATGCTATTTTATAAATGACCAGAGTCTATTCTATTTGCTTTTTATGTGAGCACTTATTATTACAATATTATGGGAATTTAAATTTTAATAAAAGACATTTAATCAGTTCTAAAAAAACAGACTTATAAACTCTAGTCAGTTGCGTATAACATACCTCTATGTGGTGCAGGGTCAAGTCCCATACTCAGTGATGATATTATAGTATACACACGTCTCATTATTTTCTAAAGTACTGCTCTATTTTTACAACAGATATCAAGGAGTGAAAGTGGCCCTCCATTAGGGCATGGACTTCCAGGGAAGGTAAGTGACCAGGTATGGGAGTCAGACCCACCTGGGAATAGGCCTGAGTTTTTCTTTCTGCTAGTGTGATTCTGACAAGTTACATAATTTGCTGAGCTTGCCAAATGCGGACAACAACACATACCCCATGGAGTACGTATCCTAACTCAGGATTAGCTGAAATCAGATTAGCACAGGGAACTCTACTCAATACTCTGTAATGACCTATATGGGAAAAGAATCTAAAAAAGAGTGGATATATGTATATATATAACTGATTCACTTTGCTGTACACTTGAAACTAACATAGCATTGTAAATAAACTATACTCCATTAAAAAAAAAAGGAAGATGAGGACACTGGCTCTGAGACTGAGGAGGGCAAGTGAGGGAGGGAGAGAGCAGTGTCCTGGGATCCAAGTGAAGGAGGTGTTTCAGGAAGGAGTGAGATTAATGAGTCACCATCTCAGATTCAGCAGCGCTCTGACCCCGGCAAGAGCTTTCCTGATGGGGTGATGGGAATGCAGCGCTGATTTCATTGAGCAGAGAGGAGAAGGAGCAGTGGCATCTCTGGACATCTGTAAATTAAAGCCCTGCAATATGATTTCTAAGTGACCTGTTTGTCCCTCAGTTGTCCTTGCTTTCTTGAGAATTTTGCTATGCATTTAAAATTACATTTATCCTGTATTTCTAGGTGTCTGCTGTATTGCCTGGCTCAAAGCACATACGTGAAGCTTGATCAACTCTCGTTTATGAGTTCATTCACTCACTCCTTTAACATGATTTACTGGGCACCTTCTATGTGCCAGGAACACTTAGGCACTGGAGATCCAGTGGCAAACCAGGCAGATTTTATCCCTGCTCTCAGACGGCCTGGTCCCTATCCTCACTCTTTTCACACGCTCCATCAGCTCTGTAACGCCCATCACCTATCAATATTATTTCTCCCACTTGCGTTTCTGGAGACCACGTCCTCCAGGTCCACTCGAGATCGGTTGCTTCCTAGGCTAGCAGCACCGCCCTGCAGGTTCTCAGGTCTCCCTCTTTCCTGGTGTACTTTTTCATTTTGCTAGAATATATCCTCCAATAGATTCCTGAGAAGGCGAGTAAGGGAAGGAAACATTTACCTCTTTGCATATTTGAATACATCATTTCACATTTAACAGGTAATTTGAATGAGTATAGAATTCTACATAGAATATCCTTTTCACTCAGAATTGTTTTCGAGGTCTCAGTATTACTTTAGGAACATTTAAATCATTCAGGCCCTTGATTCTTTTGTTATGTGACCTGCTTTTTCTCTGTTTTTTTTTTTTTTTAAATCATTTATCTTTGCAATTCTGAAATGTCATGATGACATTCCTGGGTGCAGGTAATTTTTTGTTTTTCGTGCTAGGTCTTTTCAATCTGGAGACTAAAATCCCTCAATTCTAGGAAGTTTTCTTATATTCTCTCTTCGATAACCACCTTCCTTCAGCTTTCCTCTCTATTTTCTTTCTCTAGACCTCCAACTAATCAAATTTTGGCTTTTAGATTGGCCTTCTAAATTTCTTATCATTTCCTCCCATTTTCCATTTCTCACTCTTTTTTGTGTGTGTTTTACTTTCAGGAAGATTTCCTTGACTTTTATCTTCTAATTCTCTTGAAACTTTTATTTCAGTCGACAGTTTTTATTTTAGAGAATTCTATCTCATTCTTTGTTTCTTTTTTTACGACATCCTAATCTTGCTTTTTGGATACAATGTCATCTCATATCCAAGAATATTAATGAAAGTGAGTTTGGGATTTTTCTTTGATTTTCTGCATTTTTTTCCCCTTTGTTTCCTTTTTCTGTTTTTTGTTTGTTGTTTTATTCTCTCATTTATGTTAATGTGAAGAACTGAATATCTGATTGAATGCAAACATCTGTTAAGTATGAGGGTCAGGAACGTGGATTTTTATTAATTTGTCTATATGTTTCTGTGTTTAAATGACCTCATATATATATTCTAGGTAGATTGGAAACTTTATGTATATTCATCTATCTTGATGATGGAAGACCTTCAACATAGAATAATCTGCAATGAGACTAACTTGTAGTTGGTGAATCTCCAGTATTTGTGAGTCTTTTCTTTTGGGACAGGTTTTCCAGAGAGGACATTACAAATCTTTGGCCTGGCTATGTGTGTCTGGCTGCCAAAATTCTGGGAAAGGGAGGGGAGAAGGAAGGAAGGAATCTGAGAAGCTCATCGTTCAAGATGCAGATATTGGGACTTCCCTGGTGGCACAGTGGTTAAGAATCCACCTGCCAATGCAGGGGACACAGGTTCGAGCCCTGGTCTGGGAAGATCCCACATGCCACGGAGCAACTAAGCCTGTGCACCACAACTACTGAGCCTGCGTTCTAGAGCCCGCGAGCCACAACTACTGAGCCCGTGAGCCACGACTACTAAAGCCCCTGCGTGCCTCAAGCCCATGCTCCGCAACAAGAGAAACCACTGCAGTGAGAAGCCCGCACACCTCAATGAAGAACAGCTCCCGCTCGCCACAACTAGAGAAAGCACACATGCAGCAATAAAGACCCAATGCAGCCAATAAATAAATAAACTAAAAAAAAAACCCAATGCAGATATTCACTGAACTCCTGGTGTTCGACCCTCTGACTCACCTCCACCTTTCCCCATGCCCTGTGTCCTCATCTGAAGGTTCTGTCATTCCATTTCTGCAAATAATAAGCCTCCAGCAAGAGTGGCAGCAACTCCTGGCAGCAAGAGGTGGGCGGGGACACCTGGGGATCCCATTATTTCTTACACAGACTTTCTACCCATCCCCATTTTTAACCCATCACCACGTTTATCTTCTCCATGGTCCCTGGTACCGCTAAACTCTGGAACTCGTGGGATTCAGGGTGAATCTGCTCACTTTTTATTGGCATCCACCTTTGAAAACACTTAGGTTGTAACTTCTGCTCTAGAATAGTTAGCTCTGTTTTCCATCTCCCATTTTTTAAAGACCTAGGTCAATTTTTTATTCTTACAGATGTTTCTTGCCTTTTTTTATTTGGTTTTTGTAGGATTGATTATACTTTGTAAATTCCTTTAATCCCATCTTATTGGAGGTTGGGAGAGAGAATTTAATTTTGTGTGGCTGTGTTTACCATAAATTCTTGATGACGGATCTCAGACTGATGGGCTCTAGAGAAGTTTCCGGTGCACAATGAAGAAATGCAGTTCCCAGGAATGGTCACAAGGTGGCTCAATGGCTCTATTTAATTTATAATTTCTCCATAGCCATCCCTGCCAACTCGCAAGAGTTAAGAGTGCTTTGAGTCTTGGTTAATCCGGCAGAGGGGAACCACAGAATCAGAGAATATTTACATTGGACTGAGTCTCCGAGGGCTTCCTAACCCACCTCCTCCAAGGCAACGGAGATCCACGGAGTCATCCAGCTTATCCTGTGTCTGGAGGTAGTCGCAGAAATAGATTGGGCTTGAATTTTAAGGTTCTTTTATGGTTATATTTGAAGTTGCCTTTAAATTGGAATACAAATGTGAATGCATGAAAGTCGGGGTGGGAACAAGGAGGCCAGAGAACGATGGAGAAGGCTGTCACTGGTTCACTGATCACACATCCTGAGCTCCTGCCGCTTGGATGGCACTGCGCTAAGTACTGTGAAGACACAAAGGAGATGAGACAGGGTCCCTGCCCACCAGAGCTTACAGTCTGGTAAGGAGATGAACAGAAGACAATTAACCACAACCAAGGAAGAGTCTCTGCAATACATGCCCAATGGAAATGTAGCTCAAAAGTGCTACGGAATGGATGGAGAAGGGCAAGTTCACTTCCCTGCTCAGGAGTAGGGAATATCCTTGCTGGTGGGACTTGGGTTGGCCTTGGAAGAACAGTGTAGATCAGCCCTTCTCAAATTGGAATGTGCATAACAAGCATCACCTAGGGCTCTTGTTTTTGAGTAGCAAGAGTGTAGGCACTGGTTCATGAACTTGGCTGCACATGGCAATCACACAGGAAGTCAAACAAGAAAACCACTAACAGTCTCACCCTAGAGATCCTGTGTTAATTGGCCTGGGGTGCAACCTTAACATTGGTATTTTTTTTTTTTTTTTTTGCGGTATGCGGGCCTCTCACTGTTGTGGCCTCTCCCGTTGCGGAGCACAGGCTCCGGACGCACAGGCTCAGCGGCCATGGCTCACGGGCCTATTTTTATTTATTTATTTTTTGGCGGTCCGCGGGCCTCTCACTGTTGTGGCCTCTCCCGTTGCGGAGGACAGGCTCCGGACGCACAGGCTCAGCGGCCATGGCTCACGGGCCTAGCCGCTCCGTGGCATGTGGGATCTTCCCAGATTGGGGCACGAACCCGTGTCCCCTGCATCGGCAGGCAGACTCTCAACCAGTGCGCCACCAGGGAAGCCCTAACATTGGTATTTTTTAAAAGCACTTCCCAGATATTCTAATGTGCAGTAAAGTTTGAGCATCACTGACACCAGGGGCATTTATCATTCATTTTGTCCGCCCAGCACCTGAATCCCCGATCCTTAGACTCAGAGCCCACCCCCACTTTTGAAGCTGAAAACAAGAGATACTCCTTTTCCCTCACTTGCCTGGAATTTGGGCTCCACCAACCAACCCAGACTTTGCAGCGAAAGCTACTGAAAACAAAGAAACAGGCTGAACTATATAGACTTAGCAAAGATTTTGCATTGGTGGCAGCTATGTTGTTTCAGTGACAATTCTTTTTTTTTTTTAATATTTATTTGGCTGCGAGGGATCTTTTAGCTGCGGCCTGCAGGCTTTTAGTTGGGGCATGCGGGATCTAGTTCCCTGACCAGGGGTCAAACCCATGCCCCCTGCATTGGGAGCGTGGAGTCTTAACCACAGGAACACCAGGGAAGTCCCCATCTCAGTGACAATTCTTGGGGCCTGATGCTCAGCAGCAGGGACTGTAGCACCTTAGCAGACCAATTCTGCTAAGCTTGATTTTGAGCATTGGTCTTGGCTGCAAAGCCTCTCAGACTGGTTCTATAGTCCTGAAAATTGTGATATTTAAACACACACACACACACACACACACACACACGGCACCCTTTATGGTTAAATATAATACAAACTTTAAAACCCACATAGGACAAATTTGTAGATTAATGTATTGCTATAAAGCAAACACCCTTGTAAACAACATCCACGTCATAAGATAGGATTTTGCTATCCCCAAAACCCTTCATGTCCCCCTACAATGTATAACTCCTCCCTCCCTAAGAATACCCCTCCCTTTTAATCATTTTCTTAATTTTTTTTTTTTTTTTTTTTTTTTTGCGGTTCGCGGGCCTCTCACTGTTGTGGCCTCTCCCGCTGCGGAGCACAGGCTGCGGACGCGGCAGCTCAGCGGCCATGGCTCACGGGCCCAGCCGCTCCGCGGCATGTGGGATCTTCCCAGACCGGGGCACGAACCCATGTCCCCTGCATCGGCAGGCGGACTCTCAACCACTGCGCCACCAGGGAAGCCCCTTAATATTCCTTATATTATTTCTGTACTTCCCTAAACACATTAAGGTTTAGTTTTGCCTGTTTTTTTTTTTTCTTTCCATCTTTTGTTAATTTACAATCTCTCTCTCCATTGGAACTTAATTGTTGAAGAGACTGGATCAATTATCCTGTAAAATTTACCAGTCTGGATTTTGTTGACTGATGTAGTTTAACATATTCCTCTGTCCTTAGATTTCCTGTAAAATTGGTAGTTGGATCTAGGTAAGTTTGACCTGAGGTTTGATCTTTTTTTTTTTTTTTGGCATGGCCTCAGCATAGAAAGTATTGTGTTGTCAGAAGATACATAAAATGTCTGGATTTCTCTGAACTTGCATTGGAGACATTTCCACTTTGTAGTTCAATGACAATTAATGTTAGGAGTTCCTGAATTTTTTGCTACAGATTTTTTCCTAAGCAACTGTTATTCTCCCTTTGACTAGATCCAACAAGAACACACCACCTCTTTTTATCTTGGTGCTGAAAGTTTCAGACCTAAATTCTATGTCCCAGCAAAACATTTTGACCTGGAGCACTCACATCCCCTACATGACTCTCAATCTTAGGGAGTCATACTGATCTCAAATCCACCTAGGAAGTTGGCATGAACTTATACCCAGCTGCCTTTCCCCACCCCCTCCGTATTTTGACTTATTTCACTACTATTATTCACTGCTGTGGCCATTATTAAGTATCAAAAGTCCCCCTCAAAGTATACAGCCTCAGCCAATTAACAGCATCGTGAAAAGCAACTTCATCATCATTTACTGCTAGCCAAGAGATGGTGTGAAGGAGGAAACAAAATTAACAAGATGGTAAGGGGTAATATAGGTTTCAAGAAAAAAAGTAGTAAACTGTGCTAAGTACTTTTCAAGGGCATTGTTCTTTGTTCGAGGTACCAAGGTTAAACTAAACGGCTACATTAACTCGATAAGCTAAGGTTACACTCCAGTGTTCTATCTTTCTGTTGGCTCTGGCACACGTTTGTTTTATTACCCCCATTATAATCAGTATAACCAAACCTTAGGACCTTATCCTGAGAAACTGTGATATGGAGAAGGTGAAAATAGACTGAGCACTGGCTTGGTTTCAAACTCCAACTCCAGCACCAAGTGGCAGCGCAACCTGAAGCAAATTACTTCACCCTGAGACACTTTATTTCGTACAAATGGTACTAATTCACCAGCTTGTTGATGACATAACCCAAAGAGCAGTGCCACAAGTACCTAATCCACTTCCTAGTAGGCAGGAGACAGTCTTTCTCTTTCACATACTCCCCTGTATATTAAGCCTGCCCTCTGCCACCATTTTAGTCTGGTCTTATTCAAATCGCAATAATTCAGCAACCTTCTGTCTGATCTCTAGAACCTTTGTTTCTCCTCTTCCAACCCACCTAGACTCGCTTTCCTCAAACACACTGCTCTCACCACTCTGCAGGGCTCACCAGGACTCCTATTGCCTATCACATTGTCCAGTTGGACTTACAGTCTGCCACACAAGCAAAGCTTGTTTCTAATGTGCTCGTGGTCTCTTCTTAACCTCCCCTTAGCCCTAGCCATTCAATGCACATATCTGAGGATATGTGGATTCATGTCCCTCCCTCCTGTCTCAAACACCACCCCAACTACACTCACCAACTGAACCTGCTCTTCTATTAATACAGCACTTAAATCTGGATCACAACTATTTGGCTCTTGTATATGTTTACCTGATCACTAATTCCTTTTACTTTCTGAACTAGATCATAAACGTAAGGGCAGAGGCCATGGTCTGTTTTCCTATACCAATCTTAAAGGCAGAAATCATAGGCCCCACCCGAGACACAAAATTCTGTGTTGATGGGAGTGAACGGGGAAGCATAACATCACTCTAGGTGATCCTTATAAAAACTGCACTATGAGAAAACCTCTATATATCCTTCCAGCAGAGATAATCGTCAACAAGTATTTATCTTTATTTATTGACTAATAAGGCCTTAATACAGGATCAAACATTTCTTTCATCAATACTACATACAAAAAAAGCCAAAGTTGTTTTTTATGGTTCACAAAAGAGGTAGGAAACACTTTACATTTTTCAGATAAGAGGACAGTCACTGCTAAAACAAGGATTCATCCTCCAGCATGGCAGCCTTACCTTGGTGCCCCTGGGTAATCAGCTGACTTCAGTTGTAGTTGGCCTCTGGCACATTCTAGCAAGTGTTAGCTGGGGAGTGACTACGGTTGTGCACTTGATGCCAGGATGATTCTGCTTTTAAAATGCAGTTTCTTCCAATGATAGCCCTTGAAATTGCCTTCCCAGCATTCCTTAGTTGAAAAAGTTATTCTCCTTCTATTTCTGCTCCTCTAATATCCAGTTTGCTATTCTGCACTCTTTTCAGAAGGAATCCTCCATCTTAAACTCCATAAATAAATGAAAACCAAGCCACGCAGTTGGAAATCAAGTTTTGTTTTTATATGAACAGAAGTAGACCATCTAGAAATATTTCAGTTTATTTAAATTGTTAAGTAGAATATGAAACCGAATTTGTAGCTAGTACCAGAGAATGGACTTAACTGTTTGGTGTTGAATGAGAACGGCTTCTACACAGGATCCCAAGAGACTTACAGAAAAGGGGGCAAAGCCCTATTATTAAGCAAATAAAACTCATGTTTCAAACAGGTTATACAAAAATTGATTTATACTCCATTTCCCTTTTTTTGATATTTAGAAAGTGCAGATTTAACAAAAGGTAGCCATATCCTTTCTATGTACAATGCCAATTATAAGTATGCAAACAACAAAACTGTCAGTCTGTTACCCAAAAATCCCAGTGTTTAGCTCTCAAACCTTAAGTCACTGAACTGAGTAAGGATTAAAGAGGGTTAAAAATAAAAAAAGCTACTGCCACATTCCAGATAAAGGAAAGCAACAAACACATTAAAATTAATCTAACAACAGTAGGCTTAACCTAGAACTTTCTGAGAAGCTTAACATGATTTCATTATTATTTTTAATGGAAAATTAAGGATTATTTGGCAATGCTGCTTTTACTAGTAGTAAACAATGATAAAGTGAGGCAAAAAACCTAACAACAACCACCAGTGAGGCATATAAAATCACTTTTAGGGCACTATCTGAAAATTCATGGATGTTCATAGCAGATACGTCCCTATGTTGTTTATGTGAGCCAAGAGGTCATTAAAATGCTATCCACGACACAAGAAGACTTTTCAATGGAAGCTGCTGTCCTAAACTCAGCCTCTGCTAGAAATGAATCATGCTATTCACAATTATTTCAACAAAGGTATCATCTTAGGATGCTAGCAGCATAGCAAACTTAACTTACCCTATCCTAATGATAAGCAATGAAGCAAAACTAGAAAAATGAAGTGAAAAAATGACAGGGTGAGAGAGAGCTACAGTATCTTATCTTCACATGAAAAGCCTTTGTTGTCCTTTTTCCAAATCCATGGTAATACAAGTTTTCCAAAGGGATGTGAAGATAGGACTTAAAATTAATAATATTCTAAAGTACTTCTAAATCTTAAGGTAAAGACAACTTAACACTGAAAAACTGTTCTTCGAAGGCCAAATCTCAATATATTTGGCAAACGTGTTAATAAATTTCACTCCTCCTTCCCACCTTTTTGAAACAACCTTGACTGGGCTACCAAACTGCTAGAGGAGTTGCCAAAATGGAGACTCTATTCAAATTTAGGTTAAGAGATTTATTCTAGGAAAGTGAATAGGCTATACACCTAATTAGAAAGACAAACCACAACACCCTCCAAACACTAGTGCATGCAATTAACTCTTCCATTTCATAAACTCAGTGGAGAGACAAGAAGGGAACAAAGAGGGA
>NW_006798707.1:368714-372726 GCF_000442215.2 Lipotes vexillifer | reverse complement strand
GAAAGAGAAGAGGAACATGAAGTCGAACAGCAAATGAAGGGATCTGGGACAGAAGCTTTAGGGGAGAGAAAATGAGGGGAGGACACAGTTAACTTGATAACAGGCAGTTAGAATTTATCTTTCAGTTTACTTAGCAAGTTAAATCAGTGCTTTATGTTAAACTCGACAAACCTGCTAATTTACCCCTTTCATTTTTAAATAAATCATACCGCACGGTGGTGGGGGAGAAGCAAATAAAGCAGCATGCAGGAAGAGACACAAGGAAAAAGTGGCCAAGGAAAAGAACCGGTGGCAGGAATAGTTTTAATTATAAAGGTCACTTAAAATGAGACTCCACAAACCAAAGCTATCATTTCTGCATTATCCTTTGTCCTCAGTTAACTACTTTGAAAATTACAGCCAAGCAAACCACAAACATTATAATGCTTTATGTTTCGATGATATGTCTCCTGCACATGCTTCCACCAAAACAAAAAAAGGAAAAACCAAAGGAGTTCCTTTCCACATAAGGCACAGGACAAAATTAACCCCATTTACATATACAAGGCGAAAATGAGTGTTTTCCTGGCTTTTGTTTCTTTTGCTATCACATGTCTATAGATTATAGGGACTCAAGCACATTATCCATGACAGAAAATTCCACTGTTGTACAAAATAAAATTGTTAATTCTAACTTTTATTCTTATACAATTTGCAGAATAGAGTTGAAATGATTGCTATAGGTTTTAATGTTGATAAGAACTGGACTATAATACAACTGAAATGCAGTGGTGAGCTGAGCAAGTACATTTAAAAATGAACTCACAGACATGATTTTTCTATACATTTTTTTGTTTGAAGAAAATTATAAAGTCAGCAAGCAGTCACAGATGAAAGAACAAATAAAACAGGTGGACTAGGAGTTAAAAGATGAGGAACAAAAATATCTGTTGAAGAGTTAAAAATGGACAGAGTGGTTTATTTTGCAGCAGGAAGAGAAAACAGGGTGGTGGATGGCAACTGATGGAACAGGAGAGCGTTCAGCAACATTTGCTCTTCCAGCCTGTCACGCCTCCTCCACTGCTGATATCTACGTTTTCACTGTTGGGCTCTTTTACAGGGGTCTGGAACAAACACACAAGGAAAGCAACCCGTGAAAAAACACTGCCATGGATAAATCAAGATTTAACAGCAATATTCTCATAAATGTTAATTTATGTAACAGTGCAATTACAGTCACATGAGATAGGTTTTCTCTCCCATGCAAAGTAAAGAAATGGAAGTTTTGTTTTTGATCTTCATTTTGCCTTTTTCTTCCAAGTTCTGAAATGTCTTGAGGCCTCCTGGCTTTCCTTTGTAGAACTTCTGAAATCTTCTCTGCCCTAACTCTTGTGAAGAGAGGTATATTATCTCCTGGCCTGACCCCTGAGTATTTAGTACTTAAAAAGCATCATCAAGCATATGTATAAAACCAGTGTTGGATCATGTCTAACTTCAGAGAAGTGAAACAGCCCCTTTCTGTTTAGTTTTACTTGCCTTTTGAGATTGGAGCTTGTATTTCCATAGCATTGCTTTAAAAAGGCAATTTTAACCATGATACATTAAGTGGAGGGAATAGGGTGGGGCAGAATGCAAAGTTGTATAGTTCATGTTAAAAATGGATACAAAAAAAAATAAAAATGAGAGACACCAAAATGTTAATAGTAGTAACCCTTAGGTGGTGGGTTTATGAATTATTTTATTTTCCTCTTTGTATAATACTGTATTACCCCAACATCCTAAATATTACTTGTATAATCAGAATATACTATTTTAAGTGGATAGCCTATATGTATGAAAGCAGAATTCATTTTAGGGATAGCATACTTACAGTAAAGTATACAAATCTTAACTGTGCTTGATGGATTTTTAATATATGTTGTGAAACCACCAGATCAAAATATAGAACATATATAATATGCCCCCAGAAGGCTCCCTTGTGTCCCTTTCCCGTCAGTACTACCCTCCTAAAGGTAACCAATACTCTGATTTCTACCACCATAGATTAGTTTTTTCTGTTTTTGACCTTCATATACATGGAACCATATTTTATGTATTCTTTTGTATCTGATTTCTTTTTCCTTTTACTCAGTATCAGCCTATGCAATTTATCCTGTGTGATTTATCCATGCTGTTGTGTAACAGTGTTCATCATGAATGGAATTTTAAAAGCTAGGATATAAGTGGGAACTTATTTTCTCATGGAAACAATATAAAGTTAAGGTAGCTCAAGGGGAAAGAATTAAAATAATTTCTAAAACTCACATAGCCCAAGAGAGGCCTGCTGAATTCACACTGAGGTGGAATTTCTACTTGCACTTTGAGCTAACCCACCTAATCTCACTGCCTTATGGAATTCTTTTTTTCACTGTATGTTAAAGATGCAAGTTTTGCATTAAAAAGGTCTTTGTGAAAAATGCACAGAAGAGAAATAGGCAGCTCAGCACCTGGCCACAAAAGAAAAGTTGCATAGGAAGTACTCTTTCTCTGGGACTCCCGGGTGTGGGTCAGTTAAAGATATATGGGTGCTTATAGCCAGGGAGGTCACTACATTTATTCAGTTAGCGTATCACTCACAGTCTGTCTGTCCTTGCACAATTTAACTTAGACCCTTGAAACAGACTCTCAAAAAAAGGGCCAATAACTAAATAGCAAAAGTGGGCAAAAGAATAAACAAAAAAGTTTACAGAAAAGGAAACACAAAGGTGCTTCTTAAACATATCTTTAAAAATGCTCATCTTATTCATAAGAGAGCTGCAAATTATATCTGTGATTTTCACCTGTCAGGTTGGAAAACATCTGAAAGTCTTATAATTCACTATGTTGGTCAAGAGTTTGAGTAAACAGACATTCTCATATATTGCTGGCAAGAGTATAAGAGGGTACAGCCCTCAGGCAGAAGGTGGCAAGCATGTATCAGAATTATAAATGTACTATATGCTCTTTGGCCACACTTCTGGGAATCTGTCCTTCAAATATACTTGCACATGTGTAAAATAATATAAAGATTATTCACTACAACACAATTTATGAGATCATAAGGCTGAAAATCACCTAAATGTCCCTCATTGGGAAACCTGTTTAATTATAATAGACTACTCAAAGGAGTAGCACTCAGTTATTTTAAAAATGGAACTATTTTACTTATATTAAGTGCCAAACAGTGCAGAGCATGTTGCCTTACATGTTTTTTTTTCTTTAAAAAAAAGGGGGGGCTTCCCTGGTGGCGCAGTGGTTGAGAGTCTGCCTGCCGATGCAGGGGACACGGATTCGTGCCCCGGTCCGGGAGGGTCCCACATGCCGCAGAGTGGCTGGGCCCGTGAGCCATGGCCGCTGAGCCTGCGCGTCTGGAGCCTGTGCTCCGCAATGGGAGAGGCCACAACAGTGAGAGGTCCGAGTACCACAAAAAAAAATAAAAAATTAAAAAAAAATAAAGTGGGGGGGGAAGGATGGGAATAAAATGTATATATATTCATATTTACTCATATATTAGTAACTAAGAAATTAATTATTGGTTACCCATGGGGAAGGGATGAGGAGTTGGGGGAATATAGTGAGAAACTTCTCTGTATGTTTACTTTTTATTTTAAATGTCTGAATCATGGGAATGAATTATCTATTCAAATAATTAAGTTTTAAATGTTTTAAATTGCTTTCATTCTAAAGTTCTTTTTTCTTTTATCAACTCAGGAGAAAAAGCACTGCACAGAAGGTTGCTAGTCAGGAATCACTACTGTATTCTACATCTTTTAAAGCAAGTTTACATTTGATGTTTTAACTCATAACTTTATCACACTGAAAAGTGCATGTATGTGTATGGGGAAAAAATGCTGCCTCACAATTGGGCCTGCCTACCTGGGGAAGACTCTAGACTGAGATCCTTATTTATTGGTGCATCCATAACTTTTAACCTTTAATATGATAAGGAAGATCTGCCTCACTGACACACAAATTATATGCCTATATGGCACTTTTTTTTTTTTTTTTTTTTTTT
>NW_006798707.1:319298-368657 GCF_000442215.2 Lipotes vexillifer | reverse complement strand
CCAGACGCGCAGGTTCAGCGGCCATGGCTCACAGGCCCAGCTGCTCCGCGGCATGCGGAATCCTCCCAGACCGGGGCACGAGCCCGTGTCCCCTGCAACGGCAGGCGGACTCTCAACCACTGCGCCACCAGGGAAGCCCAGCACTATTTTTTTGAAATGCAAAGATCTGGAAGAAGATCAAGGGATATAATTACAGAAAGAAGTCAGAAACAATGGAGAAGACCAAATTTCCAGAAAGAGAAAAAACACAGAGAACACGGGTATTTCAGTAAGTTTTGTGATAATTCCTGTAAGTACTGAAATAATTTTTCACTGTAACCCACCAATCTCAGAAATACAAAGTATTATACTTTCCACCAATTAAAGTATTTTTCTATCTGTTATTCCCTTCATTTAATTAAAAATACAAATGGTTTTTCATAGTCTACCTAGTATTTTTCTGTTCTACTTTAATTTTTGTTTCTTACAGGAATATTTTTAAATAAAAATATATTTCCTCAAGGAATTCTAATGGGTTTTTACCTATATCCAGTTGTGTAAAAGTATTTTTTAAATTGTTTTTATAACTTTAAAAAGAAGTAAGTTAAAATTTCAAAACAAAACTGTACATGAAGTAAAAGTGATTCTGTCCTATATCCCCTTCCCCTTCCCACCATCACACTAGAGTACTCACTACTTAGAGTCTGGTATATATCCTTCCAGATCCTTATTTGCTAAGCATAACCAAATGTGTGTGTGTGTGTATGTGTACATGTGTTTTTGGTATCATATATAATTTTTAAAAGATCATTAACCACACATGTTATATCCTAACTTGCTTTTTATTACTCAATATATCAATACATTATAGATATCAGACATGATATGCAGGATGTCAGCAGATGTGGACAGGCACAACTTTTGTAGTTACTCTAAACAGCAATAAGTGATAACTGTTTTTTCTAGTTTGAACACTATAGTAAACAGATAGCTCTCCCCTCAAAAAAATTAGGTTGCTTGGTTCCTCAGAAATTTCATTAGATTTACACTTGATAATACCACCTCTATTACAGCTTAGATTTATATGTGTGTATGTATGAAATTTGAGGGGTTTTTTTTGGGGGGAAGATAGTGATATCTCAAGTATAAAAACAGAAAGGTTACCAGAAGCAATTAAATTTTCTCCTATACAATGCTTGCTTCTCCTTCAGGATTCTGTCAGATTTTTTCTATTTTACTTGCATTTTAAATACACCATAAGACTGAATAGAGAATTCAGGACTCATAACCTTAATTCATAACTGTGTAGTTACCTAGTCATTTGAAGGGAAAATATGAAAATCAGATTTCTCAATTTTGCTACAAGTTACTTGTACTGGCAAATTTTGGGATTCACGAATTAAACCCAGAAAGTAACCTCGAGGTAAAATTCCCCGAAATCAATTTTCAGCTTTTTTTTTTTTTTTTTTAACCTTACAGGTTGAAATGATTGGGTAAATGAAATTTGGGGGCAGACTTACTCTATTTATTCAGTATATAGTATATACATGCCCTTCACTGGCACATCTGAGAAATGACTATATAGAAGAATAGAGATTTTGTAGCAATAACTACATCAGAGATTCACCTCTTATCTTAAATTTTTTATCTATGGGAATGCAAAGGATATATAAGAGAAATGAAACAGAAGAGCCATAACACCATGGACCAGACAAAAAGTTGGAAAAAGGAGTATGAAATTAGGCTAGAGACTGAGTACTGGAGCTCAGAGTGTCAACTGTTACCCCTGACTAGATCCTAGAGATGTCTAGATGGCTGCCTGTTCCTTCCAGTTCCTTTCTTTACTTTGGAGGATTATATATTGGTGATGGGTAAACGTTTAGAAACAATACCACCCAAACCCAATTTCTGTATGTAAATCTAGTACTTTAGAAAACATGAAATGTCCAAATGTGACACCAGGCACCTTAGCAGTAAAAAAAAAAAGAAAAGAAAAAGAAAAAAGAAATTTACCTTTCGAAGGATATCTTCAGCTAACGTGAGGAACGCCTTTTCGATGTTTATATTTGCTTTTGCACTAGTCTCAAAAAATCTAATACCATGCTCTCTTGCAATCTAAAATAGAAGCAAAATATCATCATAAAATTATCAAGTATAGGTTACCAATTGATGACTTTAGCATCCCAAAGGAAACAGTAATATTATTCTAAAGGTAGTAATCTCAACTAGGTTATCTAAAATGAACAGATT
The DNA here is from genome assembly GCF_000442215.2 of Lipotes vexillifer. Taxonomy (NCBI): domain Eukaryota; kingdom Metazoa; phylum Chordata; class Mammalia; order Artiodactyla; family Lipotidae; genus Lipotes; species Lipotes vexillifer. The sequence goes on along the minus strand of NW_006798707.1, from coordinate 366,428 downwards.
ATTTCAATGGGTCAAGACTCAAATGGTCAAGCTCCTTAGAAAACAAACAAAAATTCACTCAAATGATAAGCTATCATTTCCTACAGCATTTTTAAAAGGATGCAAATAGCTCAAGTGCACTCCACTACCACTAACGTAAAAACAATCAAATGCAACACCATCTTCACAAAGAAAGGTCAGCATATTAGTCTCACTCAGAGCTTTTTACCTGTTCTCCTTTTCCTTTAGGTACAACTCTTTTATCATCCATATCACACTTGTTTCCTAGTAACATTCTTTCCACATCTTCATTGGCATGCTAAAATGAAATAAAAATTTAATTTACACACTACCATGAATTATGGCTTAATAAAAATGACTTTATAGGAGGCTGTCTAGTTTCTAGAAACATTCTCAACAAGAGAGGACATATGCAAAAGATCTGAAACTGTAATTTCTTACACATAGTCTAAATCCAAGCTGGATCACGATTTTAGATAATGTGGATTACCCTATAAGAAACCTTAGTTTAAAAATCTACAGAGCCCTTAGAGTCTCAAAAAGTCACATTGCTAGGGGAGTCCATGCACAAAAATCAGTTAAAAACAAATGTTGCTCCACTGAAATCCTAATGAAATCTTTTGCACAAATAGGAAAATCCATCTCTAAAATTCATGTGGAATATCAAGGGACCCTGAATAGCCAAAACAATCTTGAAAAGAAGTACAAAGTTGGAAGATTCACACTTACTTCCTGATTTCAAAACTTACTACAAAGCTACAGTAATCAAAACAGTGTGCTCCTGGCATAAGGACAGACATGGACAACAAGAACAGAACAGAGATACCCGAAATAAACTCTTGTGTACACCATCAAATGATTTTCAACAAGAGTGCCAAAACCATCCAATGGGGGAAAGGAGAGTCTTCTCAACAAGTGGTGTTGGGAATACCAGATATCAACATGCAAAAGAATGAAGTTGGACCTTTAACTTACAACACCATACTCAAAAACTGGATCAAAGACCTAAATAGAAGACCTAAATCTATTAAACTCTTAGAAAAAAACATAGGGGAAAAGTTTTATCATGTTGGAATTGGCAATGACTTCTCAGATATGACACCAAAAGCATAAGCAACAAAAAAGAAAAAACAGATAAATTGTACGTCATCAAAATTAAAAACTTCTATGTGTCAAAGATCACTATCAGCAGAATGAAAAAGCAACCCATGGGATGGGGAAAATATCTCCAATTGTCTGTCTTTGGCCCAATGCACCTTTCCCTGAAATATCCCTGCAGCAACACAATTATGTTCTCTGGACACCAAAAGTAATTTATGAGACTTGGTTTGTCTTAAATTTGAATCCATCATATTATTTCCACCAGCCCCATCCTCATCTGGATACCTTCTACTCATCTCTTCAGGTCTCAGCTTAAACGTCACTGCCTATTTCAAGACTGTTTGGCTATTCTGGGTACCTTGAATTTCCATATGAATTTTAGAATCAGCCTGTCAACCCCCGCCGCTATCCGAAAGCAGCAGCTGGGATTTTGATAGGGATTTCACTAAATCCTCAGAACACTTTGGGCAGTACTGCCATTTTAACAATATGGAATCTTCCAATTCATGGACATGGGATGTCTTTCCAATTATTTAGATATTCTTTAGTTTCTTTTAACAACATTTTATGGTTTTCAAAGCCTTTGGTTAAATTCTTTGGTTAAATTTTTCTTATTATTTTCTTTTTGATGCTATTATAAATAAAATTATATTCTTAATTTCATTTTTTGATTATCTGCTGCTAATGTATATAAATACAACTGACTTTTGTATACTAATCTTGCTTCCTACAACCGTACTGAACTTGTTTATTAGTTCTAATAGTTTTATTTTTTGGTGGAAGTGTGTGGATTCCTTAGGATTTTCTATATACAAGATCATACCATTTACAAATATAGTTTTACTTTCCAATCTAGGTGCTCTTTTTTTTCTTTGCCTAAATGCCCTGGCTAGAACCTCTAGTACAATGTTAAACAGTAGTGGCCAGAGCAGGCATCCTAATCATGTCCTTGACTGTAGGGGAAAGGATGATGTTGTCTGTGAGATTTTCACAGACGTCTTTTAGATTTTGCCAAATGGGTTTTTTGGCGTGTGTCTGTTGACAAGATCATATGGTTTTTGTCTTTTATTAATATGGTGTATTACATTATTTCATATGTTGCATTCCTAGGTAAATTTCTCTTGACCTTGATATATATAATCTTTTCTTAAATGTTGCTGGATCAATTCAGCTGTAAAAGTTTAAATTTCTACAACACATTAAAAATTAGACAAAGTCTATCTCTTACATATCAGAAAAACAGATTTTTTTTTTTAATGGCTGGGTTTTACGTATGTTAGTTCTCATGCTGGGAAACTTAAGCCATCCAGCCTACCAAGTTAAATGTATGAGCCTGTGGTATAATAAAAAACATATTTTTGGTCTTTGTTCCTATTCCTGGCACAGTGCTCCTAATTTGCTGAGTGACAGGAGTGTCTTTTGTTATTCATAACAAGCCTCTTTCTGTTTACCTAAATTTATGCTAATAGAGGACTCTCAGCAGGGCCTCTACAGAGTTTCACAATGGAGGCTGGTCACCAGAGGAACCAAACACTGAGGGTTCAGACTTTTAACCCCCACCAGCCACGAGGTGAAGGGGGCTAGAGATTAGGGTCAATCACCAGAGGTCAGTGATTTAATTATCATGACTATGTAACGAGGCCCCCATTAAAACTTGGAAACAATGAAGTTAGGGTATCTTCTATGTTGGTGAACACATCAAGGTACCAAGAGGGTTACATGTCCAGAGACAGCCTAGAAGCTCTGCATTCTCCAACCCCCATACACTGTCTATGCATTTCTTCCATTTAGCAGTTCCAGAGTTGTGTCCTTTATAATACAGTTGTAAGTATAGCTCTTTCCTGAGTTCCGTGAGTCATTTTAGCAAATTACTGAACCCCAAAATGGGTCATGGGAACCTCCAAATTTGTAGCCAAGTCACACAGAAGTGCAGGTAGCCTGGGGGACCCAGGACTTGCATTTGAAGGAAGAGCAGTCTTGTGGGACTGAGTCCTTAAACCTGTGGAGTCTGACACTAAGACTGAGTAATTAGTGTCAGAACAGGATTGAATTGTAGGACATCCAGTTGATGTCACAGAATTGGAAAATCGGTTGATGCTGGAACACTGCATAGTCTCTCTATATAAATTGCTCTAATTACACATGCTACTTGGCCAAACAATAAAATAAAGGCTAAGGAAATTTTAAAATGGAGGCTTTGTTTTTGGTTTCAAAATCTGTCTCATTAACAGATTATTAAATACTAACAGACTTCTTGTAGCAATGGAAAAGTTAGTAATAAGCCCTTAGGATTGTTACCATTGAAGATATTATTACCTTGGGTCTAATACTGGCTTAAGACTTGGTCTTTGTGTTTCCAGCCAAAAGTTGCTTTAAAGAGGTTTTTTATTTGTGGCCGTGCCACACAGCTTGCGGGATCTTAGCTCCGCGACCAGGGATCAAACCCGGGCCCCTTGCAGTAGAAGTGCAGAGTCCTAACCACTGGACCTCCAGGGAATTCCCAAGAGTTAGTCTTAATGAAATTCAAAGCATAGAAGGTAGAAATAAGACATGAAAAATAATTCCAACAAGAAGCTACCTATGCTGCAGCAGAGAAACAGGCATGCTTTGACATACTACCTTATAAAAACTGACATCTTCACGTGCAATGATATGGCACTGTTTTCTTGTTTAGCATTTTACTGTATTAGTACTCTGTATCTTTCAAAATGTCTAGCAGTGATACGGTACTTCCATAACTTAAAAATACGTTTTTATTTATTTATTATTTATTTTTGGCATGCCACATGGCTTGTGGCATCTTAGTTCCCTGACCAGGGATTGAACCCGGGCCACAGCAGTGAAAGTGCCAAGTCCTAACCCATGGACTGCCAGGGAATTCCCAAAAATACGTTTTTAAAATTACTATTGAAAATGTAATTCATTCATTCAATAAAAATTCCCCAAGAAAGAATTCATTTAGACAGGTGTGTAAAACCACTGGCAGCTTCTATTTGGGGCCATCTTATAAGATGACTGTACAGAGTTTCTGGGTAATCTGGTAATTGCCTTGGATGGGGTTCAAAACAGATCTGCCCAAAATTTTAAGAAAAAGCTAGGCAAAAAATAACATTACCCTGTAAACAAGTGGAAATATTCAATAGTAATGATAGCAAACACTATAAGATCAACTGGAATATTTATTCTTCTTAACCAAGGACACAAATGTGTGTTTATGTAGGGTTTACGCAATTTCTAGGTCTTACCTCATCTATGTTTCTAAGCCATTTGCTGATGTTTTCAAAACTTTTACCATTGGTGATGTCATATACTAGCATGATACCCATTGCTCCTCTGTAGTAGGAGGTTGTGATGGTGTGAAATCGCTCCTGGCCTGCCGTATCCCTGAAATAAACAACCAATAATTTGCACTGAGCATCTGATTACTAAGTTCTAGATAAAGGGCAAAACAGTAGACTAGTTTGGTAAAATAGAGATTAAAATCCACTATATGACACAAAACAAAATAGAATCACCACTCATTTAATTCTTAAATAGTATACGATTAAGGTTATTTGTAAACATATATATGTGCAAATACTTATTAGTCTAAGTTAACAACCTACCAATACTGGATGAAAATCTGAAAGGGACAGTACAAAGTGACATAAAATTCTTTTTAAAGTTATTTAAAGACGAATACCAGCAAGTGTGATAAAAACTCTTGGAATTCCATTTATTTAGTGATCTAGTTCCACAATGTAATACAAAAGCTTGTGGAATTTTGAGAACATTAAAGGACTACACCATAGTACAGCCACATTTATCTTTAGAATCATTTACAAAAAGTTGTAAAGATAACCTCATTTATAAATAACAGGACAGAAATACGTAAATAGTAGTATTTTTCAATGCTTTCAAGCCAAAGATTTAAGATCTTTTGCTCCTGTAATTTTTCCCTCATTTGCATCACCAATTTCTTTTTATGGATCATTATAATTAGCATATGTACATGTTTAAGTCTCCCCCCCCTTTTTTTAAAATTTATTTATTTTTGGCTGCATTGGGTCCTTGTTGCAGTGCGCGGGCTTTCTCTAGTTGCAGTGAGCGGGGGCTACTCTTTGTTGTGGTGTGCGGGCTTCTCATTGCAGTGCCTTCTCGTTGTAGAGCATGGGCTCTAGGCGTGTGGGCTTCAGTAGTTGTGGCACACGGGCTCAGTAGTTGTGGCCCACGGGCCCAGTTGCTCCGCAGCATGCGGGATCTTCCCAGACCAGAGCTCGAACCCGAGTCCCCTGCATTGGCAGGCGGATTCTTAACCACTGCGCCACCAGGGAAGTCCCTCCCCTATCTTTTCTAAAAAAAAGCAAAATTCAAACAAACAAAAAACCCCACTCTCAACCCCACATCCCTCCAACTAACACTGCATTTCTCTGTTCCCCTTCCCAGAAAACTTCTTTTTAAAACTTTTGTTTTAAAATAACTATAGCCTCACAGGAAATTTCGAAAACAGTACAAAGAAGTCCTGTGTACCCTTTACCCAGTTTTTCCCAATGGTAACATCTTACATCATAGTACAAAAAGAAATTGACACTGGTACAATCTACAGACATTATTAGAGTACTGTTCTCTGCAATTTTATCACATGTATAGAGTTGTGTAGTCACTGCCACAAAGAAGGCAGAAAACTGTTGTATCACTCACTCCTCTCTCTACCTCCTATATAGTCCCTACACCCTGGCTAATAATGTTTTCCATTTCTCTACTTTTGCCATTTCCAGAATGTTATATAAATGGAATCATGCATAATGCAACCTTTTGAAACGGCTGTTTTCACTTTTTCCAGCATAATGCCCTTGAGATCTACCCAAGTTGTTGCATGTAATACTAGTCTGTTTCATTTTATTGCTGGGTAGTATTCCACTGAATGGACTCATCACAATTTGTTTAATCACTCACCGGTGTAAGGATATTTGGGTTGTTTTTAGTTTTTGGCTATTACAAATAAAGTTGCTATGAACATTCGTGTACAAGTTTCTGTGTGTACATAAGTTTTCATTTCTCTGGGATGAACACCCAGAAATGTTACTGCTGAGTCAGATGGTAAGTATATGTTTAACTTTATAAGAAACTGCCAGACCTTTCTAGAGTAGCTATACTACTTTAATACATTCCCACTAGCAATGTATGAGAGACCCAGTTTCTTTGCATCCTCATCAGCATTTGGTGTTCTCACTATATTTTATTTTAGTTGTACTAATAGGGCATGCAGTGATATCTCATCTTCATTTTAATTTGTATTTCTCTATGGCTAATGATGTTATACCCTTTTTCATGTAGTTATCTGCAATCCATACATCCTCTCTGGTGAAATGTCTATTCGTGTCTTTTGCCTATTTTCTTTCTTTTTTTTAGCTGCACAGTGCAGCATGCAGGATCTTAGTTCCCCAACCAGGGATCAAACCCGTGTCCCCTGCAGTGGAAGCACAGAGTCCTAACCAGTGGACCGCCAGGGAATTCCCTCTTTTGTCTATTTTCTAATTGGATGGTTCCCCCCCCACCCCCTTTTTTTTTAACTATTGAGTGTTGAGAGTTCTTTTTTCATGTAAGTCCTTTGTCAGGTTATATGCTTTGGGAATATTTTCCCAAAGAGTCTGCCTGCCGATGCAGGGGACACGGGTTCGCACCCCGGTCCAGGAAGATCCCACATGCCGCGGAGCAGCTGGGCCCGTGAGCCATTGCCGCTGAGCCTGCGCGTCCGGAGCCTGTACTCTGCAACGGGAGAGGCCACGACAGTGAGAGGCCTGCGTACCACCAAAAAAAAAAAAAGGTATACAGGTTTGGAAGGAAGACATAAAACTGTCTTTGCCCACAGATGACATGATCATCTATGTGGAAAATCTGAAAGAACTGGCAAAAAAAAAAAGTAGAAACAACCTAAATGTTCATCAACTAATGAATGGGTAAATAAAATGTAGTATATCCATACAATGGAATATTATTCAGCCATAAAAAGGAACGAAGTACTGATATATGCTCCAACATGGGTGAACCCTGATAACATTATGTTCAGTGAAAGAAATCAGACACAAAAGATCACATATTGTAATATAATTCCACTTATATGAAATATCCAGAATAGGAAAATCTATAGAGACAGAAAGTAGGTTAGTGGTTACCCTGGATGAAGGGTTTGGGCAGGATGGAAAGAGGCTGCTAAAGGGTATGGGTTTCTTTCCAGAAGTATGAAAATGTTCTAAAATTGTGATCATGGTGAATATACCTTGTAAATATACTAAAAAACTATTTAATTGTATACTTTAAATGGGTGAATTATAAGGTATGTGAATTATGTCTCAATAAAGCCATTACAAAACACGTAAACAAACAGAAAACATGACTAGGCTTAAAAAAACAAACTAAAAATTCCAATGGCGATTCATTATAACCAGAACCAATCCCAAAATCCTTACCCTGAAGTTTACAAAGTATTACAGGATTTGTACTTTTCACCAGCCCCCGCTCCCCAAATTTTGAGGCACTCTTTTCCCTGACAGCTAGAACCACATTTTTTTCATGTCTCCAAATTAACAAGCTTGGTCTCACCAGAGAGCTTCTGTACTAGCTGTGTCCACAGTCCTGTACATGGTTGGCACCTCATCTTTGCATTTTAACCATCACCTTATCAGAAGCCTTCTCTGCCCATCCAATTTAAATAGTCATCCAGTCTCTCTCTATTCCATCTCCTTGCTTTACTTCTCTGCAAAGCACTTATTACAGATTTATTTACTGTCTTCCATGTCCTCTAAAATGTAGGTTCCATCAGAGATTTGTCTGTCTTGTTCACTGCAGAATCCACAGTATCTACATGGTGAATAAACACTCAAATGTTTGTTAATGAGTCAGTATTTCAGAATCTTACCTAGCAGTCCTTTATTATATTTTAGAATCAAGGCATTCCAATTTAGTTACGTGACCCTTAAAAACGTACATTTTAAAAAATAGTGCTTATATGTCTAAAAATATGAGTAGCAAGGAATGTAAAAGAACTACCAGGGCTTCCCTAGTGGCGCAGTGGTTGAGAGTCCGCCTGCCGATGCAGGGGACACGGGTTCGTGCCCCAGTCTGGGAAGATCCCACATGCCGCAGAGCGGCTGGGCCCGTGAGCCATGCCGTTAAGCCTGCGCGTCCGGAGCCTGTGCTCCGCAACATGAGAGGCCACAACAGTGAGAGGCCCGCGTACCGCGAAAAAAAGGAACTACCAATACATTAATATTCCTTACATTTAATCACAGTGTGCATTATATGTTCATATATCTGACACCTATCCATTTATCCATCAATTCAAATATATACTGAGGGTCTACCATGTGCTAGGCATTATGCAAGAACACACACAGAACATGGGTCTGGAGTCAGATCCAACTTTATTGTCAGGTTCCAATCCTTCCAGCTGAGTGACCTTGAAGATATTTAACCTCCCTGGATCTTTGGGGTTTTTTTAAACAAGCAAAGTAGTAGGGATAACTAAAGTAAAATTTTATAATTAATTTGTATTTATTATAGATAACCCCAAAGAATCTATAGTATAAAATTATGCAAACGTAATAATATAATTATATGTGACCCAAAATTTAATTGTGCTTTTAAAAAGTCCTAAGTCAAAACCATCGCTATAGAGATGCTCTATGTCTATGGTATTCAGAGCTCTCTCAAGTTAATAGTTGTGTGTGTTTAAGCTATAAACAAAATTGCTTCACAAGCAAAACCCTGGCTTTGCCTGAAGCCTATTTCTGTATGAAAGTAATATAATATGTTTTTTTATTTAGCCAAGTTAAAGATTTGGCTGGACTTTTCAATTTTCTTAAGAGAATCTCTGCCCTGTCATACTAATTTCTGGAATTACACTTCTTCAGAGGGTGCAAAGTGCCAAGAAGACAAAAAGTAAAGAGACTAGGGGCTGATGCTGGGGATGGTGCAAACAAGTGAAATTTTAAACAGAGTAGAGGAAGTGAAGGGAATAAGGAAGTGAGCCATACAAATACATGGGAGCAACGGTGTTCCAAGAAGGGGAAAGAACAAGTGCAAAGGTCCTGAGGCATGGTTGAGGAATAGAAAGGAGATCAATGTGACTGGAATGGAAGGAGTGAAGCCAGACTAGCAGGAGATCAGAGAGGTGGTGGGGCAGGAGTGCAGATCACGTAGGCCTCGGCAAGCATCGCAGCTTTTCCTCTGAGTGAGATGGGAAGTCTATTGGAGGGTTTTACGAAAAGAAATAACTTAATCTGGGTTTTAAAAAAAAATTGTTCTGTCTACTGTGTTAAAAATGGGTGTGTGTACAAAAGCAGAGTTAGGAGGTAATGTAATACCTATCCAAAAAAATGACATTTAAGAAAAATCATCTAATAGACTTGCTATCAATTCTATGTTGCATCCTGAAATTAGGTTAGACTACTAAAAGGCCACACACACAGACACGCACATGTATGCATTTGTATTTATGTATTTATATACCTTCTTAGACCATAATTTTATCTCCATTATCTCAATATTATGTCAACAAATTAGAATCATTACAAATAGCTTTATGAAAATTTATTGTGTATTAGTTATGACCTGTTCTTTCCTGCTTTCTTTACATTATTTCTGAAAAGAATAACTTACTTTTCTTGTTGGTAGCCCTCCCTCCCTGCCATTTTTGTGTTGGACGCCAAGAAGTTTATAGGTAAATTTTACAAATTAAGCATAGCAAATGAGTTGTCCTTTAGAGACAGTATATTTACATTTTTCTCAATTCCAAATTCTTATTTTATCTTTTATTAATCTATTTAGTTACAAGTTGCCTTAAAACAGATGTAATTATAAATGTTTTCATGAAAAAACAATAAAAATTTGTCCTATCACAGTAGAAATAGTTTAGTTCTTTTGTAAATTGCAAAAAGAAGTATAAATTAACTAATAATTCTATCCCATTAGAGAGGGGTTAAAGTTTCCTACCTAAAATCCAGGCTAAAAATGTACTTATCCAGGGCTTCCCTGGTGGCGCGGTGGCTGAGAGTCCGTCTGCCGATGCAGAGGACATGGGTTCGTGCCCTGGTCCGGGAAGATCCCACATGCCGCGGAGCGGCTGGGCCCGTGAGCCATGGCCGCTGAGACTGCGTGTCCGGAGCCTGTGCTCCGCAACGGGAGAGGCCACAACAGTGAGAGGCCCGTGTACCGCAAAAAAAAAAAAAAAAAAAAAAATTTACTTATCCAAGACAAAGAACTTACAGGACCGGGCTTCCAGTAGTGTCTAACAGCTATAATGTAGGAGGGATAGAAAACTTGCATTTCAATTTTTATCATAAGTAATAACAATTTAGGGGAAAAAATCTTCCACAGCATTCTGCTATGAATACCACCCCCAACACTGTCTAACATTCTTGGAACACTGTTACACCCAGGTATTCATATGGCTCCATTCATTCATTCACACCACACAACTAGCAAATTATATACACACTTGTGTCAAATCTATGACTAAATTCTCCACCAAGAAAAAACACACTGCAAAGAAACTACTTAGCTAAATCTAAATCAATGGCACCTGGAGAGGAAATTTTATTTTTATATTATTATGCTGCTTAGTTATGAAATACTGACAAAAAGATATTGAAATATTAATGGCCCTTCTGAAAAAGTAATCATGATTTCAAAACAAAATCAGAGTTTTTGTTTTGACTGATGGCATACTACTCCATCTGTTCTTTGATTTTTGTCTCCTCCATCTCCCAAAACTTCTTACAAGCCCTCTTCCTTCTTTTTATATGCTCTCCTTGCTAAGTCTTTTAAAATTATCCTTTTCCTGGATCCTCCTAATACCAATCCCTACCAATTTTTAATGCAATCAACAATTTATTTCAAACCAGAAAGGGAGTCCCTGCCTCACTACCTCTAGGCTAATTGGTGACCCTCTGCCCAGGGCTAAAAATAGCCACAGCTGCTAATTCATGGTCAAATTATTTTTAGCTTTGCATAAAACCTAAAACACATACACCCAAGTCTAAAGATAGCAGGTTGACTCCAATCAGCAAAAGCAGGTGTTTATTATCTGAAGAGCAATTAAACACTGTATATATTCACATTATCTTTTTATGTCCCATATTACAGGTTTTTGAGCCTGTTTTCAAAACCACTTGGTTTTCCTCTCCTATTAAAAATTTTTTCTTCTCAGCCTATGTAGTATCATCAGATTTCTGAAATTATGAATCAATGGCAATAGAATTTTCCTTACATAAAATGACAGATGCACAGCTAAGAGAATGTTGTAAAATCCTATAATGAAAGGAGTGATATATTCCTAGGAACTAAAAGAGCTTATTTCCTTAATTGTTAGTCCCACACACAGGGTCAAAGAAGCCGTGTGCTCTGGCTGCTATTATGACAGTTATTTTTAGTCTGGACACTGACAGTACCAGAACAGGCCAAAGACAACATCAAGCTGCTCGGCAAGGCAGAGACCCCAAATTTCGTAACTTTGTGCTTTTGGTAACATAAGGAAGTTATTTACTTTATAAATTAGGATGTTAAATTTCTCACATTGAGTTTTATTTTAACAAGCCCTGGATTTCCTCACAGATATGCAACTTCTCTACACCCAAAATACTGTGAGTTTAATTTATGCTCGTCTTCATCGCCCAAAGTGGGTCAAAAGTCAAAAGCCTGATACCTACCCTTGCAGAGCTTACATTACAGTGGGGACAGTAAATAAATATGTAATTCCAAATTGTGATAAATGTTAACAAGGTAAACAGGGTAGAGTGATGAAGAATGACATAAAGGGGAGGGAGGAAGCAATCTTGATAATCAAGGAGGTCTCCTCTATAGAGGTGATGTTTAAGGTAAGTGAGAAGTGAAGTATGAACAGAAACCAATCAAACAAAGTCATTCAGTCAACAAATATTTATTCAGCATCTGTATCTGCCAGGGTCTGTTGTAGGGGGTGGTTACATAACCACAAATCAGACAGATGGCATCCCCACCCTCAAAAAGCTGACATTCTAGTGAGGGGAACAACAATGAACACATTTTTAAAATATGGTAAATTTAGGTACTAAAAAAATACTATGACAAACATAAACTAAGATAAACATGATAGTGCCTAAAGGACTGGGGTGGCTTTAGTTTGTCATCATGCAGGGCCTCTCTCAGAGGCTAACAATGAACTGAGATTGAATGAGAGAAGGCAGCAACACAAAGATCTGATAAAAAGCATTCCAAGCAGAAGGAACAGGTGAATAACAAGGGCCCACAGATGGGAGTATGCTCGGCATGTTCAGGAGAGGAAAAAATGACCACAGTGGCTGGAGCAAAGCTGGTAAGAGATGAGGTCAGAAGGGGCAGTAGCCAGAACCTGAGTTTTCAAATTTATTTCTGTTGAAATGGGAAGCCTCTGGAATGGAGTGGTACTTCAGAATGCTTAGTCTAGCTACACTTGGGTGGGTTAAGGGGGATCTACAGGGTATGTACAAAGGTCCTAAACTGGAGAAGAGCTTGCCATGTTCATGGAATTGAAAGGAGATCAGCTGTGGGGAGAGACTATATATACAGGGAGCACAAAAGGAGGTCAGAACAGCGGGCAGGGGACCACTCTGTAAACTGTAGAAAGGAGTTTGGATTTGGAATTTCGGCTTTCATTCGAAATGCAATGGAAAGTCAAAATGGTTATAAATAGGGGAAGGAATGACAACCATGATCATATTTATATTTGAAAAAGGTTACTAAGGCTGTTACCTGGGAAAAGTACTGGAAGAAGGCAAAGGGGAAGTAAGGACCTGTTAGAATATTAAAAGCCTACTGCAATGGTCCAAAGAAGAGGTAATGGTGGCTTGAACTAGGGGGTAACAACGGAGACATCAGATTGTATTTGGATTCTAGACATATTTTAGAGATAGAATCAATAAGACTTGCTGAATTGGATGTTGGGGTTAAGGGAATGGGAAAACTCAAAGACGGCTCCCGTGTATCTGGCATTTTATGTAGGTAAATGTTTAATTTCTCTACAATATGATACTAACTGGTTTCTGGTAACTGTGCTGATGTTAAAATCTGCTACTGGTACAAGATACAGATGTTGACAATGGCAAACATTTCTGACCCCCCCCCCAAAAAAAAACCTCAAAAATAACAAAAAAGAAAAAAACAGAAAAGGCAGGCTTAAAGTAACTCACTATGACTGTTTTCCTGGCAGGACCCACTACTCTACGGAAAATGTAGATAGCAAAAGACACTTCGGTAGAAACTTTCTAGAGATCTGGGATTTTAAAAACCATAGCTAGCTGCTTCTCTATCAGCCAAACAAGCTGGTTTCAGGCCCACACACATGTGCCTTGGACAGGTGAGACCCTTATGCAACAGTTAACCTAAAAGATTCCTAGAAAGAAATGAGTGAAGACCATTCGAGTAAGAAAAATAAGACAAAGCTTTAGCACAGACTAAAGAAAGTTTCCAAAATTAATATTCAATCACAGAACAATTTTTCATGCTGAAACAAGAACCTGAATATACTCATTCAAACTAAAGAGAGATAAAAATCACTGTGCTTTTTAGTAGCAACTGGAAGCAAAGTGCTGAAATTGAGAATAGCATGTTGAATTTTGGTATCATCATAAGTTAAGAGTAATGGGGTTTTTCCTCCTAAAAGCTTTCTTGAATCACTGCAGCATATCCCAGCAGATCTCTTAACCTGGAGCTACATGACTTTTTTTCTCCCTGGAATATTAACATGCATATCAACTCAAGCAAAAAAAACAAAATCAGCTGGCATAATGCTAACCTCTTGAAAACTATTAATCACAAATTTTAACCAGTCACTCATTCCTAACCTTTATAAGAAAATGTATATTTAAAATTAAAAGCAGGGCTTCCCTGGTGGTGCAGTGGTTAACAGTCTGCCTGCCAGCGCGGGGAACGCAAAGCAGAAGGAACAGGTGAATAACAAGGGCCCACAGATGGGAGTATGCTCGGCATGTTCAGGAGAGGAAAAAATGACCACAGTGGCTGGAGCAAAGCTGGTAAGAGATGAGGTCAGAAGGGGCAGTAGCCAGAACCTGAGTTTTCAAATTTATTTCTGTTGAAATGGGAAGCCTCTGGAATGGAGTGGTACTTCAGAATGCTTAGTCTAGCTACACTTGGGTGGGTTAAGGGGGATCTACAGGGTATGTACAAAGGTCCTAAACTGGAGAAGAGCTTGCCATGTTCATGGAATTGAAAGGAGATCAGCTGTGGGGAGAGACTATATATACAGGGAGCACAAAAGGAGGTCAGAACAGCGGGCAGGGGACCACTCTGTAAACTGTAGAAAGGAGTTTGGATTTGGAATTTCGGCTTTCATTCGAAATGCAATGGAAAGTCAAAATGGTTATAAATAGGGGAAGGAATGACAACCATGATCATATTTATATTTGAAAAAGGTTACTAAGGCTGTTACCTGGGAAAAGTACTGGAAGAAGGCAAAGGGGAAGTAAGGACCTGTTAGAATATTAAAAGCCTACTGCAATGGTCCAAAGAAGAGGTAATGGTGGCTTGAACTAGGGGGTAACAACGGAGACATCAGATTGTATTTGGATTCTAGACATATTTTAGAGATAGAATCAATAAGACTTGCTGAATTGGATGTTGGGGTTAAGGGAATGGGAAAACTCAAAGACGGCTCCCGTGTATCTGGCATTTTATGTAGGTAAATGTTTAATTTCTCTACAATATGATACTAACTGGTTTCTGGTAACTGTGCTGATGTTAAAATCTGCTACTGGTACAAGATACAGATGTTGACAATGGCAAACATTTCTGACCCCCCCCCCAAAAAAAAACCTCAAAAATAACAAAAAAGAAAAAAACAGAAAAGGCAGGCTTAAAGTAACTCACTATGACTGTTTTCCTGGCAGGACCCACTACTCTACGGAAAATGTAGATAGCAAAAGACACTTCGGTAGAAACTTTCTAGAGATCTGGGATTTTAAAAACCATAGCTAGCTGCTTCTCTATCAGCCAAACAAGCTGGTTTCAGGCCCACACACATGTGCCTTGGACAGGTGAGACCCTTATGCAACAGTTAACCTAAAAGATTCCTAGAAAGAAATGAGTGAAGACCATTCGAGTAAGAAAAATAAGACAAAGCTTTAGCACAGACTAAAGAAAGTTTCCAAAATTAATATTCAATCACAGAACAATTTTTCATGCTGAAACAAGAACCTGAATATACTCATTCAAACTAAAGAGAGATAAAAATCACTGTGCTTTTTAGTAGCAACTGGAAGCAAAGTGCTGAAATTGAGAATAGCATGTTGAATTTTGGTATCATCATAAGTTAAGAGTAATGGGGTTTTTCCTCCTAAAAGCTTTCTTGAATCACTGCAGCATATCCCAGCAGATCTCTTAACCTGGAGCTACATGACTTTTTTTCTCCCTGGAATATTAACATGCATATCAACTCAAGCAAAAAAAACAAAATCAGCTGGCATAATGCTAACCTCTTGAAAACTATTAATCACAAATTTTAACCAGTCACTCATTCCTAACCTTTATAAGAAAATGTATATTTAAAATTAAAAGCAGGGCTTCCCTGGTGGTGCAGTGGTTAACAGTCTGCCTGCCAGCGCGGGGAACGCAGGTTCGAGCCCTGGTCCGGGAAGATCCCACATACCGCGGAGCAACTAAGCCCGTGCACCACAACTACTGAACCTGCGCTCTAGAGCCTGCGAGCCACAGCTACTGAGCCTGCGTGCCTAGAGCCCATGCTCCGCAACAAGAGAAGCCACCGCAGTGAGAAGCCCGCACACCAGAAGAGCAGCCCCCGCTCACCACAAATAGAGAAAGCCCGCATGCAGCGATGAAGACCCAATGTAGCCAAAAATAAATAAATAAATAAAAATTAAAATAAATAAATAAAAATAAATAAATTAAAAAAGCAGTCAATTGTATACATGAAAACCTAAACTACATCAAATTTTCCTTCTAAAGTGTTATTAAACTCTAAATTATAAATGTTGCCATTTCTGTGCTATACTTGATTTTATAGGTACACTAGAAATCTTTTCTAGATTAACCTTTTTTTTTTTTTTTTTTTTTTTCAGTACGCGGGCCTCTCACTGTTGTGGCCTCTCCCGTTGCGGAGCACAGGCTCCGGATGCGCAGGCTCAGCGGCCATGGCTCACGGGCCCAGCCACTCCGCGGCAAGTGGGATCTTCCCGGACCGGGGCACGAACCTGTGTCGCCTGCATCGACAGGCGGACTCGCAACCACTGTGCCACCAGGGAAGCCCCTCTAGATTAATCTTGAAGGCTACACTGGAGGACTTATTTTTTCAAAACAGCACCTTCTGAAGAAGGCTCTCTTTTTAAAAACAAGCGTTACGTGTTACTCTTTACTTCTAAAAGCTACAGAAACTAAAATGGTAAGAGGAGGTAAAAATGTTTAAAGCCACAGGTCAAGAAATAGAAGGGAAAGTGTGGAGGACAGAGTATAGGAGGAGGAACAGGACATATTCAGTAGGGCAAAGGTTTTATATATTGTATAAAGAAAAATATGTCTTAAAAAATATTGTTTTGTATGCTCCTGTTTCTGTTATATACACACACATATACATGTACATGTATATTGAGTCACAGAGTCACAATGTAAAATGTATCTTACCTACTGTCAAAAAAGTTTGAGAATTATTGGCTTAAATAATAATTGTACCCCCTATACAAAGGGGATACAGTTAAGAAGAGAGCCATCAGTCTGGCAAGGCCTAGGAGGGCGCTTGAAACACAAATGTTATATAGGGACAAGGTCAGAATAAGATGTGAGGGGCTGGTTGAAATTCAGAATAAGTAATTGACATCCTTTCCCTTGAGATCACTTTAATTATAATGAAATAGAATATGAGGCATTTTTCATTTGCTGGGTTATTTCCCAGTTAAAGAAAAGAAAAAATCAATGATCATCAAGTGGGCTGTGCTTCAAAGAGAATCATTAAATTTAGGAAATGCTTTAAAATGTCTAGATTTTATTTAAATTTGTATTAAATTTTAAAGATGTTATAAAGATTGTACTTCTAATTACATGGTCAGGTAATGAAGACATTCTGGTTAGACATACCCAACTTCTAATTATACCTAACTTTTTGAAACTGTCTTTTGGATTCTGGGACATTGTTCTCTCCTAATTCTCCTTTCTAACTCTCCAACTATGGGTTTGCAATTTCCTTTGCTAACTTGTTCCTCTGCTCAAAAATGTTACCATTCTTAGGGTTCTAGCCTCAACATGAGAGATCCCCAAATAATAATACCTACGATTTCTTGAACATTAATTATGCACTGGAGACGGCTCTAAGTGCTTTACATGTATCACTAGTCCTCATAACCACTCTATGATATGTCCTATTACAGTAAAACCAAAGATTAACATGAATTCATATTTAACACAACTGTTGACTGGCAATGAAGAAAGAAAAACGATAGTTACTGGAAAGAGCAGCAAAATCAATTGACAAACTACTATTTATAGGAGGCAGTATAGCAATTACGAATGTCACTCTCGACCCTGCATTCTGAGCATGTAATGCATCCCAGCTCTGCTATTTACACGCTGTATGACCTTGGTTAAATTATTTCAAAATGCCTCCATTTCATTATCTTTAAAATAGGAATAACCCAAGAGAAAAGAAAGCATTTGCCTATAC
The DNA here is from genome assembly GCF_000442215.2 of Lipotes vexillifer. NCBI lineage: Eukaryota > Metazoa > Chordata > Mammalia > Artiodactyla > Lipotidae > Lipotes > Lipotes vexillifer. Next base: position 348,646 of record NW_006798707.1, on the reverse strand, counting down.
AAAGATCTGTAGCAGCTTTATGGTGAATAAACAAGTTGTGATTTATCTTAACAATGGAAAACTACTTAGCAATAAAAAGTAATGAACTTATTGATACACATAAAATCATTGATAGTTTTCAAAATAACTACGCTGAGTAAAGAAGTCAGACCCCTCCCCTCAAAAAAGACAAAGAAAAATAACACATTACATGACTGCATTTGTATATAGTACTAGAAAATGGAAACAGGTCTATAGTGACAGAAAGTAGAAAAGTGGTTGCCTGGGGACTGGGGATAGGAAGGCAAGATTACAAAGAGGCTTAAGGAAACTTCTGAGGTGATGAATATGTTCATTATCTTGACTGTGGTGATGGTTTCACAGATTTATATATATGTCAAAGCTTACCAATCTGTATACTTTAAATATGTATAGTTTATTGTATGCCAGTTATACCTCAATAAGGCTGTTCAGGAAAATTTTTTTTAAAAAGGAATAATATATCTCTCACAGGGTCACTGTGATCACCTAATATTCACTGAAAAATGTTGCTATTATAATTTTAAAGTCTATGATTCATACCTGCATACAAATTTAAAGAATTTTATTGTGCTTCTATGGGGCAAATCCTATACAAACTAATGAAAATAATAATGCCTATAAAAAGTTATAAACACATTAAGTACATTTTTAGCTTAAAGACTCTCCAAACAACAAAAAGATTATATTAATTTTTATATAGTGTTTCTGAGCAAAGTATTGTGCTAAAGGCATTACCTAGATTATTTCATGTAATCCTTATAACAATCCTTTGAGATAGGTGATATTATCTCCATTTTACATATGAAGATATAAGGGCCTCACAGTGGTATGTAACTTACCCAAGTTCATACTGTAAGTAGAAAAGGTAAAAAACACTCAAGCCAGATTTCACAGACTCCGAAGTCCATGGCAACAATTTTTTTTTACATCACTGAAAGAAGGTCACCTGACTACTTGCTTAGAATGGGAAGTTTCCTAGAATTTAAACAGTTGACAAGGAATGATTTCACCGCCTAACCTTCAGGGACTTAACATTCTACTACATAAAGTGAATAAATTAGCATTACTTACCATATCTGTAGCTTGATCTTCTTTCCTTGTAATTCAACTGTTTTGATCTTAAAGTCTATTCCTACAACATAAGAAAAAAAAAGGTAAATTGTATCTATGGCTCTGAACATGGCTATACTAAAATTAATTGGTGTAAAAACACACTTTCAAAATTTGTTTGGTTCTGGAAATTTACTATGTATGCAATTCTGAGCAAAAGTGTCCAACTGTAAACCTGTGTGATATAAGATCCAAGAGAGTAGAAGAAATAGTTATATACAGAGATTTTACAATTAGGAAATTAAAAAAATTTTTTTAAATATCTAATATATTAATGCAAAAGAATAAAAAGATGTTTCCTATTAGCAAAAAACATAGCCTTCACTAGTTTCCAGAAAAGAATACTACCAGGGATAAAGAGGGTCATTTCATAATGATGAACAGGTCAATGAATTAGAAAGTGTAAAAGTACTAGATGTTTATGCATCTAGTAACACAGTGTGTCACAGTACATGAAGCAAAAGTATTATAGGCTCCCCAGGATCTGTCTGCTCTTTAACTAAAATCTTCAACTTGGCACTTTCAGCTTGTTTCCCATACCCAATTAAAAGAAAAAAAGAGGGCCATTTGTCTGACACTTACAAACCTCAGACTATGTCTACAGCCCATATTTTTGTTTCTCTAGGAATTACTGAGAAAATCGTCCTAAAATGACCTGGTTGTCAAGAACAACTCTGAACAGGACTGAACAATCCCAGTTAGGCATAGAATTTGTTAATTAATCTTAATGACAAACCTGACAACCAATACTATTTCAGAAAACTTTCCTGAATAGAAGTGAAATTAGGACAGTCTGAAAGTTCTAAACCCTTTGTGATGGAAACCAGGTAACACTGGAAAACTTCCAAGAACTTAGACTGTTTTAAGCCATCCACCTAACTGTTCAAGACAGAAACCTCATCCTAGACTCCATGAGTTTCCCTCTCCATCTCATGTTGTCTATCCTCAAAATAATTAGCAGCAGTTGAAGCAGTTCTTCATTCTTTTCTGCACAAAAATTCTGCTAGTGTTCCTACCTCTCCGGCCACTCGTCAATCTTCATTATTCGTTTCTCATCTAACTTTTCTAAAAACTGGAGTGAACGTCTTTTCCCTGATTTTATGGCTTTAAATTCCATGTACACACTGGCAACTCTCAAATTTTATATTGTAGCCCAGACTGCTCCCCTTAACTCCAAACTTAAGATACCCAACTGCTTACTGGCTATCTCCAAATCTTTCACAAAGACTAAAAGCAAAAGTCCCTAAAATAGTCCATAAAGTCTTACACATTCTGCCCACCTCTCCCCTGTTCACTCTGACCTCAGCATTTTCTATATCATCTTTTTAAAAAAAATATTTACTTATTTATTTATTTTTTAAATTTTGGCTGCACTGGGCCTTCACTGTGGCATGCGAGATCTTTAGTTGCAGCATGTGGGCTCCTCAGTTGTGGCAGGCGGCATGCATGCAAGATCTAATTACCCAACCAGGGATCAAACCTGGGCTCCCTGCATTGGGAGTGTGGAGTCTTACCCACTGGACAACCAGGGGAGTCCCAGCATCTTCTATATCATCTTACTCTGCTCTAGCTAACGGTACTGGCTTCCACAAGTTGTTCCACACACAGGTCAGGCAGATTCCCACCTCAAGGCCTCTGTATATACTGTTCTCCCATCCTGGAATACTTTCTTCTCCATCAGAGCTCCTTCCCCTAGCTAACATACCCTAAGCTGCAACTTTTCCTCATGTCCCTTACCCCATGTCCATTATCTGTTAATACTCCCTTAACCCTATTCCTTACTTTTTAATCTTTAACATTCCTTAAATATACTGTATATATTTACTTTTTCCTTTCCTTTTTCTGCCTCCCTTTGCCAAATATAAGATCCAACAAGGGTAGGGATTTTTATCTGTTCAAGTCTATTAAATTCCCAGCACCTAGAGCTATGCCTGACATATAAGCAGGCATTCAAGAAATCACTGTTGAATAAACAGATAAATGACATTTTCTAGAGAAAATAAAAGGGTCCCTGAGAAAAGACACAGATACTTCACCTTTAGGGTGAAACTCACCACTTGACAAGCTCCACACCTGCCTACTTAGCTTCCAGTCAGCTTTTTAGAGCTTCAGGCAAAAGCATGAAGGACAAAGTTCCAATGAGATATCAAAATAAAAAAGCAAAAACAAACAAAAAAGGAAGCCTGGAGGAAACAAGGGCAATACAGAGGAAAAGGTATAGTTCTTTTTATCTTCTCAGAACAAGATGGGGGGGTGGGGGGAAGAAACAGTAATCTGAACTAGAAAACTCCTGGAAATTAAAAAGGCAGAAATAATATACTCAACAGAAAGGCTGTAAGGGAAAATTAAGATCTCTCAAAAAATACAACAAAATGACAAAGAATGGAACATACGTGAGATATGATAAGTCAAAATATCATACCAGGAGATCTGACATCTAACTCAGAAGTTCAAGAAAGAACAGAGAAAATGACACACAGAAAATAGTAATCTAAAAATTATGCAAGAAAACAGAATCAAAGGAATCTATTTTAGACTGAAAGACTCACCTAGTGTCTAGCATAATGAATAAAATAAGATCTATACCAAATTATATCATCATGAAATGTCAGGGCTAAAGATAAATTTCAGGAATAAAGATAATATTATAGGGGAGGGGGAAGGGTGAGCTGTGATAGGGCGAGAGAGAGACCTGGACATATATATACTAACAAACGTAAGGTAGATAGCCAGTGGGAAGCAGCCACATGGCACAGGGATACCGGCTCAGTGCTTTGTGACTGAGCACCGACGGGTGGGATAGGGAGGGTGGGAGGGAGGGAGACGAAGAGGGAAGAGATATGGGAACATATGTATATGTATAACTGATTCACTATGTTATAAAGCAGAAACTAACACACCATTGTAAAGCAATTATACCGCAATAAAGATGTTAAAAAAAAAGATAATATTATAAAAGCTTGCAGAGAAACAAACCAGGCCATATTAAACAATCAAGAATAACAACTCTGAACTACTCAACAGCAACACTAGAATCCAGAATACAAAAAGGTAAATAAAAGGTATTCTCGGGGGCTTCCCTGGTGGCGCAGTGGTCGAGAGTCCGCCTGCCGAAGCAGGGGACATGGGTTGAAGTGGGGTAGAATTGCAGTGCTTTCCTCCCTCGCCAGTTGTGAACATGGGTGGAAGGAAGTACAACCATCTGCTGCTTGCAGTGATTCCCTCTTCCTTTTTTCCCCCTCAACCACTGGGCTTTCAAAGAAAATTAGGGGACTTCCCTGGTGGCGCAGTGGTTAAGAATCCACCTGCCAATGCAGGGGACACGGGATCGAGCCCTGGTCCGGGAAGACCCCACATGCCATGGAGCAACTAAGCCCGTGCGCCACAACTACTGAGCCCGCACGCCTAGAGCCAGGGCTCCACAACGAGAGAAGCCACTGCAATGAGAAGCCCGTGAACTGCAAGAAAGAGTAGCCCCTTCTCACTGCAACTAGAGAAAGCCTGCGCGCAGCAACGAAGACCCAACGCAGCCAAAATTAAATTAATTTAAAAAAAAGTATTCTCAACCTATATCCAGCCAAAATCAAATAAAAGTTTAAAAAAAGGCATTTCTAAAGATGAAAGATCTCAAAATATTTAGCTCTTGTGCATCTTTTCTAAGACAGCTACTAGGAGAGACTGCTTTACCAAGAATAGGAAGAAAAAGAATTCAGCAAAGAGAGTGATATAGGGAATTCCCTGGTGGTCCAGTGGTTAGGACTTGGTGCTTTCACTGCCGTAGCCTGGGTTCAATCCCCGGTCGGGAAACTAAGATCCGCAAGCCATGCAGCACACCCTTCCACCCCCCAAAAAAGAGTGATGTAAAGGGCAGTTCAAACTGGCCTAGAGAAGCAACCAGGTCAGGAGAGAATGAGGAAAGAAAACAACAGGACAGAATAAAATGCTAAAATGCAGAGAAAGTGCCAAGAGGTATGCCTCCTAAGAGAAGGAGGGGATGAAATGGTATTAATGGAATTTAAATGAAAAGAAGAGTTCAGACGGTCTGGCAATTCTGTTGTAGAGTTTGGGATAAAGTATGAGTGCCTTGAAATCTAAGCATATGTAACAATAAAGGGACTGTAAACTCAGTAAAAACAGAAAACTGTCCAAGAAAGGAAATGCAATTATGGTACACTACTTGGTTTAGCAGTTAACAAAATGTGTTATAACTATTTGAGAAGATGAAGGGAGAGGAACCAAGAATGCCTCATGGTATTAAGAGTATTCCAATTCTCATCTTCCATAACAACAAGAGGAAATTTCTCAAATTAGTCTTTTTAAAAGTTAAAAACATATGACTAGGGAATATGGGGTTGAATATCAGAAGTAAAGGCCAAAAAATGTTTGGGAAAGGTAACACACAAGTGAGCATGGGGCAAGGATTTATTGTTGCTGCTGCTGTTGTCATAGGCCTTAAAGTACTAACTTCTAAAACTCTGTAGCTATTACATTAACAGAAACAAAAATTAGGTTAATAGAGGAGGAGGTATGTTTACAAATGTTCTCTCCACTACACAAACACTCCGACTTGATCACCGAACTTCTAGCATGGCCCCAAGCCACCCCTACAGTCTCATTCCTTCCAGCCTTTTTTCTATAGTCACTCTCAAAAACAACTTTTACAACTGTGCACTTTTCCCAAGTAAATACCTTAGTCACTCCAGCACGTACTTTCCACACCCTCAAACATAGGTTGGAAAAACCTATATTTAAGATAGAGTAGAAAAGGTGTTTTTTTTTTTTGATACGCAGGCCTCTCACTATGCGGCCTCTCCCGTTGCGGAGCACAGGCTCCGGACGCGCAGGCTCAACGGCCATGGCTCACGGGCCCAGCCGCTCCGCGGCATGTGGGATCTTCCCGGACCGGGGCACCAACCCGTGTCCCCTGCATCGGCAGGCGGACTCTCAACCACTGCGCCACCAGCGAAGCCCTAGAAAACTTTCTGATACAATTTAAAAATTAGGGCAAAATCAATAACTCAGCTGTCAAGAGAAGCTAGGAAAACCTATCACCCTTTAAGATTCTGCCAGGAAGAATCAGATTCTCCTGCAACACTAACATTTGTTAAATTACCACAGACTAGAGCAAAATCATAGGGTTTGATCCAACCAGCGATTCTTTTCCAGCTTTTGCTTATGTAAAAATATACTAGAGGAAATCCCCACTTTTTACAGATTCCTGGGACCCAGTTCAAACGAGTATTTCAATTTACCACAGTCTAATTCGTTTATCAATTTTCAGTTGCTCAGGAAAGTGAGAAACAATATCAGGCAAAACATTTGCCTTAATGATGTTGCACCATCCAGTGGCAAGAAAAGTAACTGCAACTTCTAGTCACTATAAATATCAGTTTTCCAAAGCTTGGCTTCTGATGACACATCAATAGTAATTAATGCAGGCAGAAACAACCTATATAATAAACTCCAGATAACCAAAGTTCAACAACTTATAGCTAAATGATCAATATCTGTGGTTTTTAACAGGTGAAAATCAAGTGTTTTTACCACACCAGGAGAGGAAATAGGAATCGCATACCTACAATCCTTTGAATGTAGCTTAGTCTGAAATTTAAAAGACCTAGTCCTAGCTCTGTCATTAACAGCACAAATTTTGAAAAGGCCATTTTCCATAATGGACATCTCCATATGGATGTGAAAATGGAGAATGCAAAAAAGTTCACTCTAAAGATCCTTTCATTTAATAGTAATAGCTTAGTAAATACTTTGAGAATTTACAATGTGCCAGGCACTGTTTTAAGCCCTTTGCATAGATAACTCATTAAGTCATCAGAACAATCCTAGTCCACACTATTATTTCCATTCTACAAATGAAGAGTGAAATAAAAACCAATAGCAGCAGCAAAAGAAAAATCAATTAACACTAATATTCACTGGATAATTAAATACTGTATTTCACATATACTATCTCATTTAATATTAACAAAAATCCTCTGAGAAAGTACTAATATGCCTATTTTATTTTACTTTGGCTGTGCCACACAGCTTGCAGGATCTTAGTCAGATCAAGGATCACACCCAGGCCCCGGCAATGAGAGTGCCAAGGCCTAACCACTGGATCGCCAGGGAATTCCCCTAATATGCCTATTTTATAGAAGACAAAATATACAGTAATTTACTTAAGGTCACAGAATTAATAGGCGGCAAAAACCAGGACTCAATTCCATGTCTGTTTGATTGCAGACCATACATGCTCTTAACCTATTTTCTACTGAGGTAAAATTCACATAACATAAAATTTACCATTTTAAAGTGAACAATTCAGTATATTCACAATATTGTACAACCAGCACCTCTATCCAGTTCCAAAACATTTTCATCATCTCAAAAGGAAACTCCATACCCATTAGTCAGTGGCTTTCCATTTCCCCTCCCACCACTCCCCTGGAAACCACCAGTCTGCCTCTGTCTCTATAGATTTACCTATTTTGGTTATTTCATATAAATGAAAGCATGTAACATGTGACCTTTTGTGTCTGGCTTCTTTCACTTAGCATAATGTTTTCAAGGTCCATCCACATTGTGGCATGTATCGGTCAGTACCTCATTCCATTTTATGACTGAATAATATTCTATCATATGTATATACACCATTATCTGCTTATCCACTCATCTGTTGACGGACATTTCGGCTGTTTTCGCCTTTTGGCCTTGGTAAAGTGTTGCTATGAATATGTATGTGTATGTGTTTATATGAGTACCTGTTTTTAATTCTTTGGGGTATATACAAGAAGTGGAATTGCTGGGTCATATGGTAATTTTGTTTAACTTTTTGAGGAACCACTGTTTTCCACAGCAGCTGCACCATTTACATTTCCACTAGCAATGTATGAGGGCTCAATTTTTCTACACATCCTAACCAATGCTTATTATTTTCCTTTTTGTAAGTCATTCTAGGGGGTGCATATGAAGTGGTGCCTCACTGTAGTTTTGATTTGCATTTCCCTAATGACTACTGATACTAAACATCAGTTCATGTGCTTGTTGGCCATTTGTATACCTTCTCTGGAGAAATGTCTTTCAAGTCCTTTTGCCCATTTTTTAATTGGGTTAATTTTTGTTGCTGAGTTGTAGGAGTTCTTTGTATATTCTGGATATTAAACCCTTATCAAAGAAAGACATACAGGCCGATGGAATAGAAGAGAGCCGAGAAATAAATTCTTGGCGGTATGCGGGCCTCTCACTGTTGTGGTCTCTCCCGTTGCGGAGCACAGGCTCCGGACATGCAGGCTCAGCAGCCATGGCCCACGGGCCCAGCCGCTTCGCGGCATGTGGGATCCTCCCGGACCGGGGCACGAACCTGTGTCCCCTGCATTGGCAGGCAGACTCTCAACCACTGCGCCACCAGGGAAGACCCCTTTGCCCATTTTTAAATCAAGTTATCTTTTTGTTGTTGAGTTGTAAGAGTTCTTTATATCTTCTGGAAAACAGAGTCATATCAGAAATATGGTTTGCAAATATTTCCTCCATTCTATAGGCTGTCTTCACTTTCTTAATTACCTTTGATGCATCAAAGTTTTTAATTTTGATGAAGTCCTATTAAATGATCTATTTTTTTCTTTTGCTGCATGCCATTAACTACTGATTTTAATTTTTGAAATGTATGAGACAGGATAAGTTCCTGGGAACTGAGAAATTACTGACAAAACTAAAGCTAACTTCAACTCTTCCAACTACATCCTAAGATGTAATAAAGGGATAACACAAGCATTTCTAGTGCAACGTAATATATATGTCCATATGTGTATTATCTGCAAGTTATTTCACATTATAGTAATGTGTGTTACAGAAGAATGAACCACACTTACTATATACTTGACACTAAATGAAGCAGACAAAATCCTCTGTTGAGGGGATTTACATTCCAGGGAGAGGAGACAAAAAAAAACAACATACGTGAGGAGAGTGTTTCAGGCAGAGGAAACAATAAATGCGCAGGGTCTGAGGTAGAAATATGCTTGGCATGTTCAGGAAAGATAAGTAGGGGTTTGGGTACAGTGATAACGAGTCTTCTGATCCATGAACATGGTAGAGCTCTCTGTTTATTTGGGTCTTCTTTAAGTTCTCTCAACAGTATTTTGTAGTTTTCAGTGCCTAGGTCTTGCACATATTTTGTTAAATTTATCCCTACTTCATTTTGTGGATAATACCGTAAATGGTAATTTTAAGTTTTATTTTCCAATTTTTTTTTGCTAAATATAGAATACAATTTATTTTTGTATTGACCTTGTATCCTGCAACCTTGCTACATTCCCTTATTAATTACAGTTGCTCTTTTTTTTTCGGGGGGTGGGGGGATGATGGTGGCTTAGAATTTCAACGTATATAATCAGGTAGTCTGTATAAAGGCACTTCCATATCATCTTCCTTTTCAACCTCTATGACTTGCTTCTTTCCCTTGCCTTATTGTACTAGCTAGGACCTCTAATACATTGTTGTTTTGTACTTGATCCTCAAAAGAGAAAGCTTAGACTGCAAGTTTCACCATTAAAGTATCGTGTTAACTGTACATCATTTAGTTGGTTGAGGAAATGTCCTATTCCTAGTTTGGTTGAGGTATCATGATGCAAAATGAGGTTGCATTTTGTCAAAGGGTTTTCTACACGTATTAAAGATGTTCATGATTTTTCTTCTTTATTCCAGTAAGGTGGATAATTAAAATTGATTTTGAATGTGAAGTCAACATTGGATTCCTGAAATAAATCTCACTTGGTTGTGACATATTATTCGTTTTATAAGTTCCTGGAATTGATTTGCAAGTTAGATAAGAGTTCTTATATACATGTTCATGAAAGACATGTCAATGATCATTAGGAACAGGTCTTATCTTTATATGGTTTTAGTATCCAAGATAAAGCTGGTCCCATAAATGCTTTGGAAGTGTGCCCTCCTCCTATATTTATTGAAGTAGTTTAAGATTGGTATTTTCTCCCTTAAACATTAGATAAAATGCATCAGTTGAGGCTTCTTTCAGAGAATTTTAAACTAAGATTCAGTTTCTTTTTATTTTTTTACTATTTTAATATTTTTTAAATTTTTTGGCCGCATTGCACAGTATGTGGGATCTTAGTTCCTGGGCCAGAGATCAAACCCGTGTCCCCTGCAGTGAAAGCGCTGAGTCTTAACCACTGGACTGCCAGGTACGTCCCTCAATTTCTTTAATATATGTCTACTTAATTACTAAAGAGGAATGTTTAAATATCCAGCTATGTAATTGTACACTGTCTATTTCTCCTTCCAATTCTCTCAGGTTTTGCTTCAGGTATTTTGAAACTGTTATTAGGTATATAAATATGATAAATTAACAACTTTATTGTTCTGAAAAGTCTGTATTACTGTAAAGTCTGTATTTATCCCTCACTCTGAAATCTATTTTGTCAAATATTAATAGTCATTTGAGCTTTTTTATGATTAACAGCTTATTAGATATACCTAATTTTTTTTAAGTGGTTGCACTAGCATTTATAATATACATTTTTAACTTAGGACAGTCTACCTTCAAACAGTATTATACCACTTCTGGTATAATATGACACTTATAGCACTTATAGCAGTATACTTCCATTTTCTCCTATTACTGGGCAATTCAATAAAATCTTTTTTCTTCTACATGTTACACTTCTACATTTTCTAAATACGTAGAATCCTATAAAACATAAAAATCTTATATGAATCCTATAAATCTTATGAATCCTATAAAACATAAAAATCTTTGCTTTAAATAGTCAATTGTCTTTGAAATAAACTAAAATGAGAAAAAAGTGTCTTATATTCCCCCACATATTTACCATTTCTTAATCTCTTCATTCCTTCGTGCAGATCTGAGTTTCCATCTGGAATGATTTTCTTCAGCCTGAAAAACTTCCTTTAACATTTGTAACAGTGCAAGACTGCCGGCAAGAAATTCTCTCAGCTTTTGTATGGAAAATGTCTTTATTTTGACTTAATTTTTGAAAGAGATTTTTGTTAGGATTAAATTCTAACTTGATAGTTTTTTTCCTTTCAGAACTTTCAATATGTAATTTCACTGTCTTCTGGCTTGCATTGTTTCTTTCTCCGACTCCCCAATGTGGGGAGAACTGTAGATTTAAGAAATTTTTTATTTTGAAATTATTTTACAAAAAAGTTGCAAAAATAGCTCAGAGTTCACATATACCTTTCATCTAAGCTTCTCCTAATGTTAACACTTACATAATAACCATAGTACATTTATCAGAAACAAGAAAGTAACACTGGTACAATGCAAACTACAGACCTAATCCACCAGTTTTTTGTTTGTTTGTTTTTTGTTCTTTTACTAATGTCACTGTATTCCAGAATCCAATCCAGATTCCCACTTTGTATTTAGCTGTCATACGTCCCTAGTCTCCTCCAATCTGTGACAGTTACTCAGTCTTTTCTTGTCTTTCATGACCTTGACACTTTCAAAGAATACTGGTCAGGTATTTTGTAGAATTCTCCCTCAATTGGGGTTTGTCTGCTGTCTTCTCATAATTAGAGTAAGGTTTTGCATTTTTTGATAAGAATACCACAAAACACCACAGATGTAATGTTTTGCCTTTCTTGGTTCATTATATTAAGTATATATTGTGGATGTCTTCTTTCTATGATATTAACCTTAATAACTCAGTTAAGGTGGTATCTACAAAGCTTCTCTCCACTGTAAATTTGCTGTTTTCCCCTTTGTAATCAATAATTTCTAGGAGAAAATACTTTGAGACTATGCAAATGTTTCTCATCGTACCTTCACCCAGTGATTTTACCTTCCATCACTGGACTGCCTGTGACAACTATTACTGCAGTATTTCCCTAACGGTGATTTGGTTTCAGTCATGGTTTTACACTTATTAACTGGAATTCTTCATTTATGATATGTCCCTTCAACCTACCAACCTACCTGTTTGTTTTATACATACCAATATGGACTAATGGCTATTTTATTCTATTGGTAGTAATGCAATATTACAATTATTTCATTACAGCTTTGGACATTAGAAGCTCTTTCAGGTTGGTTCTTACATACTTTTTTTTAAAAATTTATTTATTTTGGCTGTGTTGGGTCTTCATTGTTGCACACGGGCTTTCTCTAGTTGCAGCGAGTGGGGGCTACTCTTCACTGTGGTGCACGGGCTTCTCATTGCAGTGGCTTCTGTTGTTGCCGAGCACGGCTCTAGGCACGTGGAGTTCAGTAGCTGTGGCCCGCGGGCTCAACAGTTCTGGCTCGAGGGCTCTAGAGCGCAGGCTCAGTAGTTGTGGCGCACGGGCTTAGCTGCTCCGCTGCATGTGGGATCTTCCCAGACCAGGGCTCGAACCTGTGTCCCCTGCATTGGCAGGTGGATTCTTAACCACTGAACCACCAGGGAAGCCCAGTTCTTACATACTTTTGACATATCCCATCCTTTTCTGAGCACGTCTTCATTTTCTGGCACCAAAGATGCTCCCATATATCCCAGTTCTGGAAGCAGTCAGTTCTTTTTAAGAGTCCTGGTTCCTTTTGTTGAAAAACTGAATGTAGAGTCCAAGATCTGGGCACTAGGCATGCTCACTGCTTCTTCTAGGCATTCCCAGAGGACACAGTGAGAAAATATATTTATGTACACTAATCCATGCATATACACACACCTGTATTTCCACAACCACCTGCATGTATAATATATAAAACCATGAGTTCATACTGATAATTCTGATTCCAATTCAACATCACAGAGTTCCTTCTAGTCTTCTTCCTTTCCTTAACCTCTTTAACAATAGAAACCTGGCTCTCATTATCTAAAATATATTTACTTATATGTTCATTTCTAGTATATACATAGTTTCCAACTTGCTAACCCATACCTTTGTGAGAAATCAGATTCACCAAAATGCATGTTTACAGTCCTTTTTATCTTTAGTCTTACAATAGCTAATCAAATACTGTTTTCTAAAGGTATTTTGATTATTCTTTTCTTCTTCCTCAGTGTGGTTATTTGCTCATTTGTTGGCTTATATTGTTTCATAAAAAGTCAACAGCTGTTCTTATCTTTGTCCCTCTGTATATGTAATGTGGTCTTTTTTCCCTCTGGCTTCTCTAAGATTTTTCCTTGTAACTGGTTTTTAGCCACTGGATTAGCGTGAGTCTCAGTGTGATTTTCTCTATGTTCATCCTACCTAGGTTCATAAAGTCTATGGGATTATAGTTCTCGTCATTACTTGGAAAATTTTCAGCCATTATCTCTTCAAATACTTCTTCTGCAACCACAGGACCCCCACCTGCTGTCCTAGAGTCCAAATGCACATGCATGAGACTGCTTGATAATGTCCCACACATCACTGAGGCTCTCTCCCTTTTTTCCCCAGACTTTTCCCCCTGTGTTTCATTTTGCACAGTTTCTATTACCTTACACTGATCTTTTCTTCTGCAGTGTCTTTTCTTCTTTTAATCTGCTGTTAAGCCCATCAGCTGAATTTTTCATTTCAGATATTGTGTTTTTCAGTTCTAGGAGTTCTAATAGGTCTTTTTTACATCTTACATTTCTCTCACGTTCATGCTTCCTTTAAATGCTTCAGTGTGTTTCTCAGATGTTGAGTTTTGTTCAGGTGGGCTGCTAAATTAGTTGAGAATCAGCTTAATCCTTTTGAGGTCTATTTTTCAGCACAGTTTTAAGGTGGGACTTGAGTAGCCTCTTTTCTAAAGTTACTTTGGCCCTACTCCTAAGGAGTACCGTATCTGGGGACTCTCCCAAATGGTTCTGATATTCCACAAGGTCTCTCCATTCTGGCTGGTCGAAACTAGAAATGTCTCACAACCCAACGTTAAGTCCCAATACTTCTACCAAGTCTCTGGTAGTTGTTCTTCCTCTAATAGTTGTTCTTTGCCCAGCCTATGGAGCTCCACCCAGCTTAGTATCCAGCCAAAGAGTCAAAGGAACTCCTCTGCAGATTTCTGGATTTCACTGTCTGTGTAACCCCATCTTCTATGGTAATCACCCCTGCAAATTCCAGCCTCTCAAGTCTATTCTCTGACTTGTACCTCCTTGGCCCAACAAGACTGCCTCACCCTGCTTAGATTCTAATTAACTTAGATCTAACTGGAATCTAGTTTCAGAAAGAAAGCCTGTGAGATTTGCAGGGCTAAATTTTATTTTCCTTCTCTCAGGGAACGCAGTCCTGCCCTGCCTGTTGTATGTGTTTTGTCCAAGTTCCTCCTTATTTATGGCCAGAGGGCTAATCTGGTACCAATAAATTACTCTGTAATGTCCAGAAGTAAAAGTTCTCAACAGCTTTATTGTCTTTTAAAGGTTTAAGCAATCCTTAATCTTTTCTGGGATATGTTCCAAATCATTTGAGAACCTAATGAAAATCATGGATCCTTTGCACATGCCCTCACACCAATGTGCATACATACAAAATTTGTAAGTAGAATTTCAGGGAGTTCATAGCCTCTGCCCCAGTCACTCTACCTTCTATTGTCCCAGAGGGTTGTAACTTATAGTACTGGTACACTACACTATCATTCTTTCCAGGTTTTAGGGCCAATTTTTATTTACTGAAAACTTGCTAAGTCTGAAATTAAAGTATTTGAGCCAAGGAAGTTTTTTTTTAAATCAAATGAGACGCCTTTTTTTTTTTAAGTTTATTACAAAGTTCAGAAACAATCCAGCTATTATTCTTTCTCCACCTGTGACAGATAATATTTCTCACGTATCTTCATGATGATATACTGGCAGTCTCACACTACAGAGTGAAGAAACAAAGCCAAAGTAATCTGGATTTTGTACCCGATTTCGTAATTAGCTTTTTTTCATTATATAATTATTAAAAAGCGAATTATTTTCTTTTACTATCCCAAATCTAGCCACCAGCAAGAGCAACACTGATACTGAATTATAAATAGATATATTTCATATACATATTTATTCACCATTCTTCTCTAACTGCTGTTAAAAGCTGGCATTCTTCTAGGATACAAGTCCTCAGAGTACAAGCCAGCACTATCAGGCCAGATGTATGTGAATAAATCACCTCAGAAGTCACCCTAGTCCTATGTGCTCACAATAAACACCTGTTGATTTAAGTAATGGAAGAAAGTTGAGAGGGTAGAGACAGAAGGGTGAATTGGAAAGGACAGTATTTTGGGGTACTTAATATCTAATTAACAAAAATCAATTGACCAGAATGTTGAGGGTTTATTTCTGAACTCTCCACTCTAGTCCATTGATCTGTATGTCTGTCTTTACACTAGTACCACACTGTCTTGATTACTGTAGCTTTGCTTTAAGTTTTGAAATCAGGTAGTGTGTCTTCCAACTTTGTTCTTCCTTTCAAGGTAATTTTGGCTACTCTGGGTCCTTTCTATTTCCACATGACTGTTAGGGGCCACCTGTCAACTTCTGCAAACAAGCTAGCTAGGATTTTGATAGGAATTGTACTGAATGTGTACATCAATTTGGGTAGTACTGCCATCTTAATATTGTCTTCCAGTCCATGAGCAGTGGGGTAATCTTTCCATTTACTTAGATCTTCTTTAAGCTCTTTCAACAGTGTTTTCAGTGTGCACGTCTTGCAGTTCTTTTGTCAAATTTATTCCTAAATACTGGTTTCTTTTGATGCCACTGTAAATGGAATTATTGTCTTAAATTCATTTTTGGATGTTTCATTGCCAGTGTATATAAATACATTTCATTTCTGCATATTGCTCTTATATCTCATTCATAGACTTTTAAAAACCAAAGTAGCTAAAGTATCTGTACATTATATTACCTTAAAATTACATTACAAATGCTAACAAAAGTCATTCTAACAAAAAATAATTTCATCCAAGTAAACCAAAGCTGACATCACACGGTAATACATAATAAAGCCCAAGAACTGCTGTATCTACTGTAAGTCAGGATGAAGAAAGTCTTATTTGTTATGTACTAATTTTAGAGACACTCCTCTAATTCATAAAGTCATTAGGATTCTCACAAGTAATATAGTTGGAAAAGACAGCTGGGAAATCTGACAAATTCCACATCAGTTAATAGACAGTAATATAAAAGCAAGAGAAGCAATACCACAAAAACAGAAAATTAACATGTTTATGCACAAAAGATGTGATGCCTTTCCTCAACCTGCCAGAATAAGTTTTCCTATTTGAAAATTTAAAGTTTCCTTTAATACCTATATTTGTAATACCCATGTGGCATTTTAAATATTTACTTAGAATTTGCATTTTACCACCTACCAAATTTGGTAAAAATGAAAAAAATATAACCAATTCACACATACATCTCACACAATTTCTGAAAACTCAAACGCTCTGAAAAAGTAAAACACAACCCACTTACTATGTCTTAATTATTTTGAATTCAAAATTAGTGTAGTAGAAAGTAATAAGCTTTGCTGTTTCACAGAAGTCATAAGATTTGTTTCACTGGAGTCATACATTTCCAGAGGTAGTTTTAAATTTAGCACGTGTAGTTAACTCCTTGAGTCCCTAATAAACTTCCTCCATTCCTTTATTCCTGAGCTTCTTTTATAATGCTCCTTTGACACTTTTCTAAAAAGGAAAGAGAAACTTTTTTCATGTCAAAGAACTGAGCAAGTAGATCCTGTGATAAAACACCATTAGCTGCTTTTGTTGCTACTTCCAGTACTCAAAATTTTGGAGGCACCTTCCAGAAGGTAGTGTTCTCTAGAACACGGTGGTATCTTCATATGTTCTTATTTGGTACCACAGCATCAAGAGTAACTCTGCCTCAAATAACTATCATGATCCCTTCAAAACTACTCCAATCATACTGATGATCTGTTAGGTTATACACTACACATCAATAAGCAAATATAAGGTTAGGGCTGACAGTACATTAACTTTAGGAATTAAGAAAGGCAGTACGGACCACAGTGATTAAGAGGATACAGACAAACATGCTCTCTGACTCTGCCAGGTACTAGCTGTGTTGCACTGGGTGAAACTTTAACCTCTCTAGACCTGTTTCCCTCATCCACAACAGGAATTAAAATTTCTATCACCAATATGCTGTGAGGATTACATGAGGATTACATGAGGATTAATGTGTAAAAAGTCTAGGATGGCACATAAAAAGCCCTCAATGAAGCTATTACATTGGTTCTGAACATTACTCTAGCTACCCAATTTCAGCCTTCTCCCAGTCTTAACACTTTGCCATTAGTGAGTCAAACTGTCTATCTTCTTTTTGGCCTACCCTTACCTTATTCTCCTGATACCTCCTTGATCCAGACCAAACTGTATTCCAAGCAGCATCTCAAGTCAGCAACATTGTTCTCAATTTTTCCAGAACTTGCTCACTCATCTTCTAAGCCTTTGTTGCTTTCTATCTTCCTTCCCCTTTTATGGATATTTGCAACTTTTCAAGTATTAAAAGGTTTTCTAAATCATTAAAATGAGTTCATATACTATCTTTAAAGGCCACCAAATCTTCAGAATCTAGGACTTGTTGATCAACTGTTTCAAACTTATTAATGCATAATGCTTATTACTCTCTAAGTAATATGACTTGTTATTTAGCCACGAAATTTTTACATCAGAATAATACTTTGCAATGGCATTTATTTATTCTGTATTAGATAAAACATAGCCACTTTAAATTCCTGCTAATTCACTTGACTTCCCCAAATCTTTAAGTCCTCCTCCCCTTTAGATTTCAGATGAGGTTTTATTTAATGTTTTTCGTTTTTAGTCTTTTTTTTTTTTTTAATGGATTTATTTTTGGCCGCATTGGGTCTTTGTTGTTGCGCGCGGGCTTTCTCTAGTTGCGGCAAGCAGGGGCTACTCTTCCTTGCGGTGCTCAGGCTTCTTATTGCGGTAGCTTCTCTTGTTGCAATAGCTTCTCTTGTTGCAGCAGCTTCTCTTGTTGCGGAGCACGGGCTCTAGGCACACAGGCTCAGTAGTTGTGGCGCACGGGCTTAGCTGCTCCGCAGCATGTGGGATCTTCCCAGGGCAGGGCTCGAACCCATGTCCCCTGCATTGGCAGGTGGATTCTTAACCACTGAGTCATGAGGGAAGTCCTCCTTTTTTTAGTCTTAAGAAACAAAAACAAAAAACCCTTTCAAGCAACCCTCTTCTCTAGCTTATTTGTCAGAGAGACAAAAACATCTGCTTAAACAAGTTAAATCTGTGCTGATCCACTCAGGACACTGCCAGCCAAAGCACAAAACCATTTCAATTCCAACAGAGAACCGGGAGGAGGTGGATGGGAAGGATCTTCAAATGGCATCAGGCAATAGATGACTTAATGGAGGGGATGAGGACTGTTTTCCCTACTGGAAAATGAAGGATAGTTCTACTTTTGGCACTTAAGAATTTAGGAGACATGGCTTGTTAAGAATGTTTGATGTGGGGAAAGGGGATGTACTAATAAAATTTAAGCATAATGTTCTCTAATTCCTTAGCAATATTCCACTTTCAATTATCTCATCTTGGCATCTTTTTTCTTCTACTGTCTAGGAAGCCTGTACTCTCACGCTGCCGCATGTTATCTGCTTCAAAATTTAGAACCAGGCATGCCTCTTCAAGACCTCCAAATTAATCTCAGTTTCCACTCACAACAAATATGGGAGAAAAACCTCTGCCTTTGGCCCCAACTTCTTATTCCTCCCAGAGGTCCCTGGCTTTTGTTATTACTTTTGTTTTATCTAACATTTATATACTGCTTACTATGTGCCAGACACAAGCACTTTACACCCATTGACTCATTTAATCCTCATAGTAGTTCTTAGGGTTTTGTGGATGAGAAAAACTAAGGCACAAGGAGGATAAGTAATTTACCCAAGGCTAATTTACACATGGCTACTAAGACTGGCTTTTTAACTCTGTCAGTTTGACTCCAAAGTCCACGCTCTTAACTATGAATGCCACCGCTTCCGTTTTTTACCTTGAAAAATAAAATCTGTAACTTACAGAATGCCTGTGCAAGAAATCAGACCAATGGTTCTCCCTCCTTTACAGGACCAATCTTATGCTGTTTCCAGAGATGACAGATGACAAAGAAAAGGTGGAAAGATTTAAGAGTCCTCAAGATCCAATCAATGTAACACTACCATTGCTATCACAGCCTTTCACTTTACTGCTCCCTTTTGAAGGCCCAAAGTAGTATATAAGTTATTTTGCATATCAGTTAAGTCACTTTCCTCCAAATCTCTTAAAGAAATGTTGCTTTATTCTCTCACAGAGACACTACTGCTGGTACACTGCTATTTCTCTATATGTAGGACTGCACAAACCATCTCTCAGACCATGCTAATACAGGAACCACAAAGACAATCCATATAAACCCCTTAGTACAGTTCCCAGCACATCAGTTAGCCTAAGTGTTAGATCATATCACTTTTATTACAGACAGGAAACGAAGGCCAAGATATGAAGTCATTTGCCTATTAAAAAAATTTATTGTTACCAAAGCTAGTTTTCTGTCTCCAGTACAAAGTTCTGTCTACTACTATGCTACCAAAAGATTACTACAGAGCAGAACAAAGAAAGTAGTCCAGTTTATAGCCTCTGGAATTAGTTTAAAAATCCAAGGGTTCATTCAGTCACTCAACTCTTAATCTCTCCATTCCATAACTTCCATCAACTGCTCTTTCTTCTGCTACTCTTTGTGCTACAGAATGATGACGATAGGCACAAATCTAAGAAGTTCAAGCCCATTTCTAACTCATATTGGTTTATATCAACCTCCCATTAATTGGTTACCTTGGTTCTCTTTCAATGCAAACACAGAATAAGGAATTGTTTTTCTATTTGAGGGTTCCTAGACTGCTAAAAACATTCTACTAATACACCGTTAAAATTAACTATTTCTAAATCAAACAGAAATTAACAATTGTAATAACAATATAGAAAGAATTAATTCCAAACTTCCTGAAAGGAGTACCCTCATTTGCTCTTTACATTTCCTGAAACGTGTGATTCCAATGCATGCCTACAGAAGTCTTCCTTATCTACTGATAGATTCCAAGTCACAAGGCTGTAAAAAGAAGCTGAAGTTATAACACCATGAAAATACTAATAAATACACAACTTACTAGCATCTATCCCTGAGTCATCACATAGACATCATTGGTATGTCTCTTACCAGATGTTCTAATAATACAGTGTAAACTTAATTATAAAGAGAGACTGGAAATCCAGTAAAAGATGCACTGAAAAATGATAGGGAAGAAATAAGTCACTGACAAACGAAGGAGTGGATAGTTAACATATAAACAGAAATAGATAAGGATGGCAGCACAAGTGGGCCTAAAATTAAAATTATATGAACAGGGACTTCCCTGGTGGCACAGTGGTAATGAATCCACCTGCCAATGCAGGGGACACGGGTTCAAGCCCTGGTCCAGGAAGATCCCACATGCCGTGGAGCAACTAAGCCGGTGCGCCACAACTACTGAGCCCATGTGCCACAACTACTGAGCCCATGTGCCACAACTACTGAAGCCCGTGTGCCTAGAGCCTGTGTTCTGCAACAAGAGAGGCCACCGTGATGAGAAGCCCGCGCACCACAATGAAGAGTAGCCCCCGCTCACTGCAACTAGAGAAAGCCCACGGGCAGCAACAAAGACCCATAGCAGGCAAAAATAAATAAATTAAATAAATAAATTTATATTAAAAAAATTGTATGAGCAAAGGATTAAGAGAGTCCTTTGAAGAAATGAATAAGACTCTTAAACTTTTTTTTTTGAATGTGTTATGTATGTTTATTTTTTAAACAAATTGTAATAATAACAGTATGTTATTGTGTTACCTTTTTGGGCGAATTGAGGTAATATCACTTCAAAATAAAACAGTTTGAGAAACTGCCATGGATTTAATGTATTTTTCATAGTTAGAATAGCTTCTTTGTTGGATCCCTCTGCCCTATTTTAATCTCCTGTTATTCCATATTGTTTAAACGTGTTTTTAATGGCTTTTTATGTTCATACTATAAAAGTCCAAAGATTCAAGGATTTTATTAATATAATTTTGTCAGAAAAAGTATGCCAACACTTCCAACGTTAGATTCTTTTTCTCAGTGCTGAATAGTAACAAGGAATCAAAATTATAATCTAAATTTTGTCAAATACAAGACAAACTAGGTGTCATAAGTTTTAATTTTATTTCTCAACAACTTCCCAACATTTTTGTCTGTTTTCCATTACTTGTTAGGAAATTTCTTTTACTGTTTTGAATGGATTCCCTTTAAGTGACTTTCCTCAGTACCATTATTTCATACATTATCCTACCATCTGACTTTTCATTTTGTGTCAGTCTATCCTACTAGATTATAAACTGAGTTAGGACGGACCATACATAGAAGCAATGAAAGAGGCAGACCACCAAGACAAACTTTTTGTGCTGAGGAACCCTTTATACTTCTAAAATTACTAAAGAGCCCAACAAGCTTTTGTTTATGTGGATTACATCAATTTATACTTACCACATTAGATATTAAAACTAAGAAACATTTAAAAATATTTATTAATATATTTTAAAATAACAACAAACCCATAAATAACATATTTATGAAAAATAACTATATTCCCCAAAACAAAAATAAACTGTGAGAAGAGTGGCATGATTTTATAGTTTTGTAACTTTAATGTCCAGCTTAACAGACCACAATTTTCACAACTACTTCGGCATTCAGTCTGTTGCAATATGCTCTTCTGATTGAAATGCATGAAGAATATGAAGTATACGGAGAAAGTCTAGCTGCATATGCAGATATGTAGCTGGAAAAAGGAAGAATATTTTAAGAGCCTTCTCAGATCACCCTAGATATTCTTCTTTGACACTACCTTAAAGATTAGTTGCAATGTGGAACCTAAAACCATGTCAATGAATTTTTCATATTCTATTACATTAAATCCATCAGTTACTTTACACTTTGAGTGGATCTTTTTATCCATGCATGATTTTATAACATATAAAACATTAATTTTTTGGAAAACATCAGTTCACTAAGTTTAAGAACATAAGTTCCAAATGTTGACATATCTCATTACACAATATGAAAAAAATCATATTCATTAATATCACCACGGACTTCATCAGGAGAATCTCTAAGAACTGGAAAGCTGTCAAGCTCATGGAGGCAGGCCCAAGTTTTCCAAAATTCTAATTTTCATTTAAAAGCATGAATTTATCATTGGCAACAAATACTATCATTTCATTCATTTGAGAATGTATCTGCCAAATACTCGTTTGAATAACCATACGATGCCAGTCTTCTTTCAAGTATAAATCGAGTTCCTGAAAAAGGTCGCCAATTTAAACAATTTCACAAGTGCTTTTCCTTGAGACAACCATCACTGTCACAGAATGAGGCAGAAGTATTTTACATTTGCTTCCCATTTTGTCACAGAAAAAAGATGTGTGCTCATGCGTCAAGATTTAATAAAACTGAAAATTCTTTCCGCTTCATCAAGGACATTTTTAAGTGAAATTAAGCTTTGTTTTCTCCTGTTTGAGTCCATGGTGATGAAGAATACAATAACTAACTAGGCCAGCTTGGTGCCATTGTCTTAGTTCACACTAAGACCAGCAATTTTACATACCATTGTTTCTGTACCATGATGAAAATGGCAAATAACATCTTAGAATTAATATGAAAATACTTTTGACTATCTGTCAAAAAGATCCCCAGGTGGGGTCAGTGGAGATCCAAATTTTGAGAACCATGGAGGTACACTAACATCTGTTGATAATTCACATGCCATACGATGTTAGACGCTTTATGTATTTCGCTGGTTCCTTTTTTTAAAAAAACAGATAAGGAGGACCTCCCTGGTGCACAGTGATTAAGAATCCGCCTGCCAACGCAGGGGACATGAGCTCGAGCCTTGGTCTGGGAAGATCCCACATGCTGCGGAGCAACTAAGCCCGTGCGCCACAACTACTGAGCCTGTGCTCTAGAGCCCGTGAGCCACAACTACTGAAGCCCATGTGCCACAACTACTGAAGCCCGCAAGCCTAGAGCCCATGCTCCGCAACAAGAGAAGCCACTGCAATGAGAAGCCTGTGCACTGCAACAAAGAGTAGCCCCTGCTCGCTGCAACTAAAGCAAGCCCGCGTGCAGCAATGAAGACCCAACGCAGCCAAAAATAAATAAATAAAATAAATAAATTTATATATATAAAAAGTTAATTCCAAAAAGGAAAAAATAAATCCTTGAGGTTCAAAAAGATGTACAGTCACTCTATTCAGTGACTGTGAAAACTTAATGTTTTTTAAAATGGTAAAACACACACACAAACAGATAAAACCAGATTTAATACTGTTTTGCTCAAATCACAACTTCATGATTTGATCTAGTCTTCCCCACCATATCTTATTGAGCTCTCTAGCCTATCCTTCTGAAGCAAGCTCGAATTTCTGAACTTCCCAGAAGAGCCAAAAACAACTCCTCTACACTCTGTGAAAGCCAGGAAGTCAAACACAGAAAAAGAGAAACTAAAAGCCAAGAAGACCAACTTCCGTGATAAAGCCAAGGATGCGTAGCTTCAAGTTCAAGGGCCCAAGCATTAAAAATCAAGGAGCTCTCATTGAATACTTGTAGCTTACACGCCCACTATGGCTCAATATAACAGGCAATGAAAAGTAAAGAGAATCTAAGACTAACATGCAACGAAGTACAATGCTCCACACCAAGACTGTTACCAACAAAGCTATCTGAGCACTCAAAGTTTTTTGCTATCCAATACATTCGTATCTTCAAGATATACCTCAGAAAGTTTAAATTATGGAAAAACATAAATCTGTAAATGCTGGAACACTGCAACCCAACAGTTCCAGGGACAGTTAGGATTATGTTTTTTATTTACAGAGGCAAAGATGCAGTTTTACTGATGCTATTTGGTAGGTTCTTGCTACTGGTGACAGGACCACTAGCTTCAACCACGGTCCTGCTGCAGAAAATTTAAACCACTTCTATTAAAGCCAATTTTGGGGGCAAAAAAATTCCAAAGCATCTCAATGCTGTTTAGAGGGGAAAAGAGGCTGCATTAGACACTAAGAATGTATTAGCAGCTCAAATATTTTAAAAAATATATGAGATTATAGACATAATAGGCATAAG
The DNA here is from genome assembly GCF_000442215.2 of Lipotes vexillifer. NCBI lineage: Eukaryota > Metazoa > Chordata > Mammalia > Artiodactyla > Lipotidae > Lipotes > Lipotes vexillifer. The sequence goes on along the minus strand of NW_006798707.1, from coordinate 324,404 downwards.
GCAAATCAGAAATTCTTAAATTTAAAATACAAGGAGCTGCCTCATCCTGTCCCCTAGCTATAGCGTACTGTATTCTCTCCTCAACAACGAATCTGCATGAATTGATATGCTAACTGCTCTGCAAAAAACCCTTTTATTAAAAAACAGTAAATAAAACATACACACAACGACTCTTTCTTTCCCCTGACTTCTACAGATGAGGTATGAAATATCATTAAGTTTAACTGGCCTTTATTAAGCCTTGCCCACATAGTCAGTCTGAGAAAATGACTCAGCAAGACTCAGCCCATATGAGTTAAGCGATTAACACAATTAGGTTAAACACACATTTCTCTAACATGCTCAATTTACAGATAAAGAAAGAGGCTCAGAGGTCAAATTACTTGCTCAAGCTCACAAAGCAAATTAACCATGATTAGAATTCTGTCCCCCAGCTCAATATTCTGTCACATATACTTGGGCACTAAAAGATTATTTCCAAAAATTAAAGGCTCATTGTCAGCCACCAATAGGCACATTCACATATACTCTCTCACGATCCTTAAAGATTAAGAGTTTAAACACACCTTTGTTAAGTCTTTCACTAGAAAATTCCAACTCCAATACATTTTGCACATTGTCTGGGCCACTCATCCTTTTAAAGCTGAATCTAACCACATCACATACCTGCTTAGACCTTCACTGGAATTCAAATCGTTAGCATGGACTACCAGGCTCCGGATGATCTGGCCAACGCCTACCTCTTCAACATCTACTGCTCTGCTCACCTTACCTGACTCATACCTGCAACACAGACCTTTTCGTTCTTTGAACTAGATAAGCTTCTTTACTCACCAAGGACCTTTTCCTGACTATTTCCTCTGTCTGGAATGTTCTTCCTTCTCTCCTCACTCTTTTCTCCTACCTAACTTCTAATAATATCTCAGATAACAGCATAAATTCCAATTCCTCAGGACCGAATTCCATGAGCTGTCTCCCCATTCCCTGAAACAGATTAAGAACCTGTTTATTCTGATTTCACAATATATTTTGTATTCATAGTAATTATCTAATTAAGAGATTACTCTGGTTTGGTGTTTTTGTTTGATGAATATGCATCACATCACCCCCACCAAATTGCTGCAAGTATGGTGATCATTAAGTCTGTTTGACCAAAACAGTCTTCATTTGTCATGTTTCCCAATGTCCTGTCCAAATTTACTATGTCTCAGATTTCATATTTTTAACAAAGCTGCGTTAAAATATGTGGAGAGGGTTTGGCAGACCTTGAATTGGTACTAACTTCTGCCAAGGTCTTACCAAGTAGTTATGTGAGACAAATGTCCAGTGTAAACAGTTAACACTTTTAAACACATGGTTGCATCTAAAAAGATAACCAGTGATAACCTGTTGCTCCTTCCCAACCCTTTACAAATGCAAAATAACTGACATTTCCCTTTCCAGCATAGCAAGCTGACAAAGTGTAATAAAAGGCAGCCGGTTCCCTGTTCTGTTTTTGTTTTTGTTTTGTTTTGTTTTGGGGGGGAGGGGGGTGGCGCACCGCTCTGCTTGCAGGATCTTAGTTCCCAGACCAGGGATTGAACCCAGGGCCATGGAAGTGAAAATGCCAAGTCCTAACCACTGGACCACCTAGGAAGTCCTCAATTCCCTCTGGTTTTAACAGATGCTGGGAAGAGAATGTTTGAAGCTGCTGCCTCAACAAGATGCAAGAAGTTATCAGGTCACCAGTCAGTGGGATAAATGGGAAACATGGAAAATTATATGTGTATGTAAAATGTTCTTTTATAAAGTATACAGAGAGTAAAAATGTTTTTGCTAAGATAATTTTATATTATACAATGTATATATACAATCAATCTATATATTTTGCAGTAAGCCCTCTAGGCAGCAATTTACTCAGAAAAAGTTTATGTTTAAAGTGATAATACTGACAAGAAGAAACAAATCTGACGCAGCATCAGCATTTAATTCAGAAGGTAGTAGTTACTGTAACACTGTCTCTGAAGATGACAATAACACATGGAGCTACAAAAGATGCCATTACAAACATTCTGTGAAGCATGACTTAATTTAGGTCAAATGACCGTTCCTCTAAATTAATTTTTCATTTTTTCAATTCCAAGTTTCTTGTCACTCAAAACAATTTTTAATGAATCAATAATTATTAATCTGTTGGCTTCATTAGCAGAATAACTTGACAAAGAGATAGTCATGTTTCAAACAGAAAAACCCATCCCATTAATGGCATGTTTTACTTAGTCCAATTTATGGAATGAAAATTAAGCTTTTGGCACTGAAAACAGAATAATGTAATTTGAAAACTACATGTTAAGAAGTTAGTTATATATGAACACTATGGCAAAATGCTTATTTGTACTTTTTTAAATTTTGAAAATACTGTATTTTCAAAGTCAGTCCCAGGGTCATTACAAGTGCTTTCTAAAAACACCAAATAAGCCTTTACGTGAGCAACAGGAATAGAAATCACTTTAAGGCACGTGGTTAAAAACTGGAGACTTTATTCTAAAGAAGTTTTGTTTCACAAGTGGACTCATCATGAAAACACTAAGAGAATTAGAACTTGAGCAACTACTGGTTTTGCCATACTCCCATTTACTAGGCACACCTCTCCCCTATAAAGTGTTGTGGGTAAATAAATAATAATAAGAGTAAAGCTTCTGTAGGTTCAGTCTGTTAAAGATGAAACATCTGATATTACTGTGAATGCTACTGTGAATTGAGTTAAAAATATATGCAACACTGAAGACAATTTTTTTTCTCTTAGTAATAATGAGGATACAAATTCCAGTGGAGTACAGATGTCATGGTAAGACAGTATTTCTACTAAGCTTAAAAAAAAAAAACCTATACAACAAAAAATATACTTGGAATGATTGTGGAACACATTATTCATAACTACAGGGACTTCCCTGGTGGTGCAGTGGTTAAGAATCCACCTGCCAATGCAGGGGACACGGGTTTGAGCCCTGCTCCGGGAAGATCCCACATGCCACAGAGCAACTAAGCCCATGCGCCACAACTACTGAGCCTGTGCTCTAGAGCTGGCGAGCCACAACTACTGAGCCCGTGTGCTACAACTACTGAAGCCCTCATGCCTAGAGCCTGTGCTCCACAACAACAGAAGCCACCGCAATGAGAAGCACGCGCACCGCAACAAATAGCCCCTGCTCAAAGCAACTAGAGAAAGCCTGTGCGCAGCAACAAAGACCCAACACAGCCAAAAATAAATAAATAAATCTTTAAGAAAATTAAAATAAATAAATAACTGCATACAAAAAGGTTACAATATTCTACCAACTGAAAGACAAGCTTTAGATGTTAAACCTTAGAAATACACACAGTGACTCAACTATAAAACCTGCGATCAAGCTGTTAATAATACATATGAATGAATGGGCAGCATGTGATTTGTCACATGTCCTCAATCGTATTTTAGAAGTGTTTGAGCCTTTAAAGAACTACTTCACGAATCTAAGTATCCTACAATGGTACTGAACTGTTTTTTAATAAATGAGTCTTCTAAATTTTGGTTGCATTTTTAAAAATCAGCTGGAAGTATTTAATCAAAGTATTTAATGAAGTGAAATGCCAAAAACATCTTAAGGCTCTTTTTTTTTTTTTTTTTTTTTTTTTTTTTTTGGGTCGGGGGGTTTTCTGGTTATTTCCAACCTAACTGTAAAAGAAATATACCTTCTATCTTGGGAAAAATTAAAGAATGGCTAAGGGGTAGGATAATGATTTAATAATTCAGTGCTATCTCTATCACGGATAAAGGGATTGTTTTTTTTTGTTTTTTTTTGTTTTTTTTTTTGCGGTACGCGGGCTTCTCACTGCCGTGGCCTCTACCGTCACGGAGCACAGGCTCCGGACGCGCAGCCTCAGCGGCCATGGCTCACGGGCCCAGCCGCTCCGCGGCATGTGGGATCTTCCCAGACCGGGGCACGAACCCGTGTTCCCTGCATCGGTAGGCGGACTCTCCACCACTGTGCCACCAGGGAAGCCCCATCTTAAGGCTTTGAAGCCTTTGGCAAATTGAAGTTCTTGAAAATAAGAGGCTGCAAACAGGGAAGTGCCAAATGAAATTTCCAATTATGTATTTGCAATATATAAACCCTAAAATACAACTCAGAGAACTGTAGAAAACTCTATTTAAAAAACACAACCATACTGGAAAAAACACATTCTTCACAGAAATACAAGGGACATGGCATTAGAGACACAGTCAATAGTTAATAAAGGTATATGACTATGACACAAAGACTATTCTGCCTTATCTTTTTAACAATCAAATATTTGATACTAAAAAAAATGTTTTACTTTCATGAATACAGACATTCATTTTTAAGAATTAAAAATTCTTATTTTTAAAAATAGTTTTGGAATAAATAAAATCAGTGTCAAATACTTCAATAAATTATGTAATTATTTTCTGCACCCCTTTCACTCTCAAGACTTCGGTCTGGATGATAAATTACATGGTCACTCCAGCCACTAGGCATACTCAATTTTGTTCACTCTCCACCAACCTAGCACAGTGCCCGTAGTGAGTACTGAATATGTTTGCCAACTTACTGAAGAGCTCATCCCTTTGATCTTTCCAATAGAGTTTATATGGATTAGTAGAGACCTCACATAAATGAATTCACAAATAAGGGGAGGAAATCCCCATCCCCGTCCTACCATTAACTACTTCAGTTAAAGATATCAGTTACTAGTTACCTAAGTTGGGTCCCTTGATCTCACCAATCTTGTCCCCAACACGAATCACACCAAATCTTTAATATCTTAATTCTCACCTTCCCAGCTCGGATCCTCATCATCTCTCTCTCTCTTGGATTCTACCTAGCATTTTGCAAATCTGTCTCTCTGCCTCCATTAATTCCCGTGTTAATATTTTGGTATATATCTCTTTGTGTTCTTTTTAACACACACATCAAAGTATATATACCGTCATCACTCGGTATCAGTGGACACTCAAGTCCCTTATGGTTGGCCCTCTGTAACTCGGATACAGAGGGCCAACTACAGCACACTTTTTTTTTTTTTTTTCGTTATGCGGGCCTCAAAACGTTGTGGCCTCTCCCC
>NW_006798707.1:299581-318265 GCF_000442215.2 Lipotes vexillifer | reverse complement strand
CCCGTGTCCCCTGCATCGGCAGGCGGACTCTCAACCACTGCGCCACCAGGGAAGCCCTACAGCACACTTTTTAAAGAGAGAAAAAAGTCATACTTTAAATCTGAAGTCATTCCCCTACTTGCTGATATCTTAGAAAATCCAAACTCCTTAACAAGACTTTTGAGGTCTTCTACAATCTAGCCCCAGTTTATGTCCTGTCATGCCTCGAATTCTAGCCTCTATGTACTACCTGCAGTCCCCAAACATACCATGTACCAATGACTCCTCCATTCCTATATTCCTATATATTCTGGCTCCAGAATGTCTGGACTCAAACTCTCATATTCCACAATAGGAAATCAACAAATAATGTCTAAAGTTAATAAATATGTAAGTATAATCATATGATTTAGAAATATGACTTAAAAAAAAAAGTCAGGAAAATGCTTGCTTAATCATGGCCATGTTAACACAATTCTAGCTAGTGAAATGTGAAAGTAAGCCAGCCAAAGGGCTTCTGGTCAGAGTTTTTATGCTCCTAAAAGAAGATAAAATGGGGGAATTCCCTGGTGGTCCAGTAGTTAGGACTCGGCAATTTCACTGCCGGGGCCCAGGTTCAATCCCTGCTCAGGGAACTAAGATCCCGCAAGCTGCGAGGTGTATCCCACAAGCGGCGAGGTGTGCCCCCCACCCAAAAAGAAGAGAAAAAGAAATGAGAGAAAGGCAGTTTTTGCAACCAAAAATGTAATAACTGATTCATTCATAGATCAAACCAACAGGTAAAATGTTACTAGAGAATAAGATAGTTGCACCATCTCAAAGCATCACCCTACCTATCATTTATTGATTACAAAGGGGGAAAGTACCTTTAATGGAGAAATCTGGCAGGCTCTATCTTACCCAAGGGCTGAAACTTAGTATCTCCAATAACAGGACAAAATGACATTATGCACTGAGATGTGATGCACTGAGAAAGACACATCACCTAGGTAGTATTTTTGCCAAAATGTTTAATTTGAATCTATTCATGAGGAAACAAATCTAAAATGTGGGCCATTTAGACTCATTCAAAATATTTAGACTCATTCAAAAAAGTCAATGTCACTATCTTATTTATTCTCGATTAACAAAAGTAAAGAGACAAGACAACTAAATTTAATGCATAATCTTGAATTGGACTCTGGACACCTACACCACCAACCACTCCCCCAAAGAGGCAAAAATGTTGAGGCAGTTTGAATAAGAACTATAATGCATATATTACTGACTAATATTAAATTTCTTGGGTGTAACTATGAGGTTGTAGTTATATAAGAGAACATTCTTGTTCTGAGGAGATACGTACTGGAGTATTTAGGGGATGAAGTGTCATGATATCTGCAGCTTACTTACAAATTTTCAAATGGCTTAGCAAATAAAAGAAATACAAATGGTATGAGTGCACAAATGCAGCAAAATGTTAATAATATAGAAAATCTTCATGAAGGACATATATGTGAATAGTTACACTATTCTTTCAAATTTTCAGTGCATTTGCAAGTTTTTAAAATAAAAAGCTGGAAGGGAAAAAAAGAGACACGAGGGGTTTCCCTGGTGGCACAGTGGTTGAGAGTCCGCCTGCCGATGTAGGGGACACGGGTTCGTGCCCCGGTCCGGGAAGATCCCACATGCCGTGGAGCTGCTGGGCCCATGAGCCACGGCCGCTGAGCCTGCGCGTCTGGAGCCTGTGCTCCGCAATGGGAGAGGCCACAGCAGTGAGAGGCCCGCGTACCGCAAAAAAAAAAAAAAGAGACACGAGGAAGAAATTGTCCCTTTTCCTCTGGATGATGTTATGACCCAGTATGTCTGGAGCCTAAAATTGCTGCATGTATCTCTATACCAATGAAGAGAACTAGCCTGAGGACAAACTAACTGACTGAGTGGCAGGATGTAAAGATAACTTGGGTTCTTGGTGAGGATGCTGAGCATTTAACAAACTAACCCTAAAAGTGACACATCTTCAAACATTTTGTTGTTGTTTAAGCCAGCTGGGTTGGGGGGGGGGCAGGGAAAAGCAAGGAGCTGTCACCTTCTAATACATAAATGTACTGAAAAAAAGTATTGCCATCAAAATTACATTAAGGATGTGGAACAAAGAATTAGCAGCAAAGAAGAGGGACGTCACAGTACTTATCCTTTCTATGCTATACATTCTAATGCTATGTTTTTAAGCTAATAGGCATTACTTTAAATATAAAATTTTAAAAAAGTATTATTCAAATTAAAACAGATGCACCTGTCATTGGAAATCACTTTTCTGACCCAGGAGTAAAGGCACTTACTACAGTGATTTACCACACGATAAAAACATTCTAAACCAAAGAAAATGTCATATATAGAAACCAACTCCATCCCTTTTCTGAAAGCTCCTAGAACCTTAGGCTGGTGGTAGTTAGATTTTGACATTCCAGTGAGTCCCATTTAAGGGGTATGATGTTTGATGCTGGGAAGAGCAATGGCTGCTTAAAATTATCAACAAGAGATAAATGGGAAAAAAAATCTCAACTACGTATCAGCTCTTTCAACCTAAAAATATGAAAAGTCAAATTCTTTGTCTATAAAGAAACTACATCTAATCTGTTTATAACCATCCCCAAAATTATGTACCCAAAGAAATTACTTTCATAAAAGATATTTTTCTTCTCATTTGTGTGTGTGTGTGTGTTTTGATAACTACTTCTATTTTTTATTTATTTATTTATTGCCTACGTTGGGTCTTCGTTGCTGCGTGCGGGCTTTCTCTAGTTGCGGCGAGCAGGGGCTACTCTTCGTTGCGGTGTGTGGGCTTCTCATTGTGGTGGCTTCTCCTGTTGCAGAGCACAGGCTCTAGGCGCATGGGCTTCAGTAGTTGTGGTGCACAGGCTCAGCAGTTGTGGCTTGCAGGCTCTGGAGCGCAGGCTCAGCAGTTGTGGCACATGGGCTTAGCTGCTCCGTGGCATGTGGGATCTTCCCAGACCAGGGATCAAACCTGTGTCCCCTGCACTGGCAGGTGGATTCTTAACCATGGCGCCACCAGGGAAGTCCGAAAAGATACTTTTCAATTAAGTTTTATGAGTCACAAAATGGTAGCCCTTGTACCAATATTTCAGGTCTGGCCAGTATTGTTTTGTTCTAGGTTTTTAAAAATGATTTCACTTTTGCAAAAGTCTGTATTTCCAGCTTCTCTGGTATAAGGTACTGGAAAGAATATGGGCTTTAGAGTCTGAGAGACTGGGATTTACAATTCTAGTTTCACCACTACTAGCTGTGTGACCTTCTTGGCTCAATTACTTAATGTTCCTAATCCTCAATTTTCTCATTAACAAAATGGGGATACTACAAATTTCCTCAGAGGATTAGTGTGAGAATGAACTGAAATCATGTACAGGCATACCTCATTTTACTGCATTTCACTTTATTGTACTTCAAAGACATTGCGTATTTTTACAGATTGAAGGGTTTGTGGCAACCCTGTGTCGAGGATGTCTGTTGGCATCATTTTTCCAACAGCACTGCTCACTTCCTCCTGTCTCTGTGTCACATTTTGATAATTCTCGAAATATTTCAAAGTACTGGAGGTTTGTTCCAGACCACCACAATAAGGCAAATGCCACAATAAAGCAAGTCACATGAATCTTCTGGTTTCCCAGTGCATGTAAAAGTTATGTTTATACAACGCTGTAGTCCATTCAGTAATAGCATTCGGTCTAAAAAACTGTACATACCTTAAAGATACTTTATTGCTAAGAAATACTAACCATCACGTGAGCCTTCAGCAAGTCACAGTAACATCAAAGATAGCTGATCACAGATCACTATAACAAACACAATAATAATGAAAAAGTTTTGAAATATTATGAGAATTACCAAAATATGACAGAGACACGAAGTGAGCAAATGCTGTTGGAAAAGCAGACTTGCTCAATGCAGGGTTGCCACAAACCTTCAGTTCGTAAAAAGTTAAGAATCTGTGAAGAACAATAAAGCAAAGCACAGTAAAATGAGGTACGCCTGTACTGAGTGCGCTTTGGACGTGACCATGCTGGTATGGCCTGAACTATGTATGCTATACAATCTCAACCTAGTTGTGATGTGGTTTTTTTTTTTTTTATTGTGGTAAAAACAAGTACCAGGGCTTCCCTGGTGGTGCAGTGGTTAAGAATCCACCTGCCAATGCAGGGGACAGGGGTTCCAGCCCTGCTCTGGGAAGATCCCACATGCCGCGGATCAACTAAGCCCACGCACCACAACTACTGAGCCTGTGTGCCACAACTACTGAAGCCCGCATGCCTAGAGCCCATGCTCCACAACAAGAGAAGCCATCGCAATGAGAAGCCAGCACACTGCAACGAAGAGTAGCCCCCAGCTCACCGCAACTAGAGAAAGCTGCAGCAAAATAAATAAATAATAAATACATTTATTTTTTTTAAAGTACCATAAAATTTACCATCTTAACCATTTTTAAATGTACTGTTCAGTAGTGTTAAGTATATTCACACTGCAGTGCAACAGATCTCCAGAACTTTTTCATCTTGCAGAACTACGTGCATTAAACAACGCTCTTTTGCCCCTTTTCCCCCAGCTCCTGATAAGCACAAATGGTCTTTGGGTTCCTTCCACCTCATGGCTACTGTAACAAGTGCTGCTATGAACACGGGTGTGCAAAATCTCTTCAAGACTCTGCTTTCCATTTATTTTGCATATATACCCAAAAGTGGGACTGCTGAACCATATAGTAGTTCTATTTTTTAAATTATCTGACTAGTTATGATAATCGTAATCCTAAAATACTCACGGTTTTTGCCCCAATAAACCTTTGGAATATTTACCATGTACTTCTCAAATTTCGCATTTTGGTTAAAAAAACTTATCATCATGCCTGTGAGACATGCTCCTAACTAGCATATTCCGTAAGTTAGTGGCACCGATTCACCCAGCCAGTGGTAGCATCATGATTGTGTGACATGGATCTAATCCTGCCACTCACTACCCCATCTACAGGATGAAGTACAAGCTTACTGCCAGATCATATAAGGCCCTTCACAGGCGGCACCACGTAATTTCTAAACACTTTATGCTCCAGACCCAAAATGTTGATAAACAGGGAACTGGTTAACTAAATCGTGATACATCTAATGGAATACTATGCAGCAGTTTTTAAAAAATGAAGAAACTAATCATGAGGAATGATCTCCAAGATACACTATGGAGGGAGGAAAAAAAGTAAAATAGAACTATTTCTGTGATGTATTTAATAGTACAATCTTCGCTCTCAAACTTCAGCTTGTATGGAAATCATCGGGACAGCTCCGTCAAAATACAGATGGCTGGGGACTTCCCTGGTGGCACAGTGGTTAAGAACCTGCCTGCGAATGCAGGGGCCACAGGTTCGAGCCCTGGTCCGGGAAGATCCCACACGCCGTGGAGCAACGAAGCCCGTGTGCCACAACTATTGGGCCTGCGCTCTAGAGCCCATGAGCCACAACTACTGAGCCCACATGCCACAACTACTGGAGCCCGCGCGCCTAGAGCCCATGCTCCTCAACAAGAGAACCCACCACAATGAGAAACCCACACACCGCAACAAAGAGTAGGCCCCGCTCGCCGCAACTAGAGAAAGCCCGTGCACAGCAACCAAGACCCAACACAGCCATAAATAAATAAATAAATTTATAATGTCAGACGATGCGCGTGTTTAAAAAAAAAAAAAACAGATGTATGAGTCCTACCCAAGGAATTTCTGATTCAACAGTTGACAGGTAGAACGTGAGAATTTGCATTTCCAGCTAGTTTCCCAGTGATGCTGGTGCTGCCGTGAAGAGGTCCACACTTTGGAACCAGTGTCTTCACAGTCACTGCGTATTTCAAAAAATGGATCATTCTTTGTTCATTGCAGCACTATTTACAATAGCCAGGACATGGAAGAAACCTAAATGTCCATCAGCAGATGAATGGATAAAGATGTGGCACATATATGCAATGGAATATTACTCAGCCATAAAAAGGAACAAAATTGAGTTATTTGTAGTGAGGTGGATGGACCTAGAGTCTGCCATACACAGTGAAGTAAGTCAGAAAGAAAAAAACAAATACTAGATGCTAACTAACGCACATATATGGAATCTAAAAAAAACGGTAGTGATGAACCTAGTGGCAGGACAGGAATAAAGATGCAGACATAGTGAATGGACTTGAGGACACGGTGGGGAAGGGGACAAGGTGAGAGAGTAACACTGACATATATACACTACCAAATGTAAAATGGATGGCTAGTGGGAAGCTGCTGCATAGCACAGGGAGATCAGCTTGGTACTTTGTTGACGACTTAGAAGGGTGGGAAAGGGAGGGTGGGAGGGAGGCTCAAGAGGGAGGGGATATGGGGATACATGTATAGATATAGCTGATTCACTTTGTTGTACAGCAGAAACTAACACAAGATTGTAAAGCAATTATACTCCAATAAAGGTATTTTAAAAACAAGGATCATTCTTTATCATCTTTAAAGAAAATCAACCCACCACAGATTGTTCAAATTCAATGGCTGAGGAAAGCCAAATATGGTCTTAAAAGAAAATCATCCACTGAAGCAGATCATGGCAGTTATGTGAGAAAATTCAACTGACAAATAGAAAGGAGGATGAGCCAAGCTATAATAGTACTCCATGGTACATTTCAAAATCTACAAAACAGCATATGTACAATTGCATTGCATATGTCATACAATACCAAGCAGGCACACTGACACCATTGCTTTCAGGAAGATGTGTTTTACAGTAGAAGAGTCAAGAGCAAACTAACAAAAATTTTTAATTATTTACTCTTGAAATTAAGTTACCTATAATGCTTTCCTTAAAATTAAGGAGGTTTTAAGACCTCCATTTCTTCCCTTCAAGCCACTCATTTCCATCAACCAACAAATTCACCTAACAACAGATGATAAAACAAACTGCATTTGAAAATACAGTTCTCTAAAAAACTCTCACTCAACTGAAGCAATTTTAAACTCAGGAGGTTTGCTAAAATTCAATAGAAGATCAGGAAAAAAGGCAAATGTCTGAAGAAACAAATCCATTCAGCTGGGGCTAAAGTATTCCAGGGGGCTCACGCATTCCAAGGGAGACAGAATGTCAAGGATGAGGATGTTAGCTGAGACTGAGGCAAGTTTTAAAAGGCAAACTGTGCTTAATTAAATCACTGCTGGAGTTGGAAATCATCATTTAATAGAAAGACCACAACCTAGGGCAAAGAGTAATAGCATTTGTGTGTGTGTGTGTGTGTGTGTGTGTGTGTGTGTGTGTGTGTGTGTGTGTGTGTGTGTGTGTGTGTGTATCTTCATCACCAATGACTTAAACAGTGCCTGCTAAAAAGCATAACATAGAAAAAAAGTAAAAATCAGCTCAAGAAAATGTGTCGGGGGCTAAAGAAGAAAGTTTTTAAAAAGTCCTGTAATCTGTGGCACCTACATATAGACATCTTACCAAAGAAAGATTTTCAGAAGAGAAACTGAAGAAAAGTTAGAGGGGGAAGGGGCTTCCCTGGTGGCACAGTGGTTAAGAATCCGCCTGCCAATGCAGGGGACACGGGTTCGAGCCCTGGTACAGGAAGATCCCACGTGCCGTGGAGCAACTAAAGCCCGTGCGCCACAACTACTGAGCCTGCGCTCTAGAGCCCGTGAGCCACAACTACTGAGCCCACTTGCCACAACTACTGAAGCCCGCGTGCCTAGAGCCTGTGCTCCACAATGAGATGCCCAAGCACTGCAATGAAGAGTAGCCCCCTCGCTGCAACTAGAGAAAGCCCACGCACAGCAATGCAGACCCAAGGCAGCCAAAAATAAATACATAAAAATAAATTTTAAAAAAAAAGATGAACCAAAATTGATAGGACCACTTTGTAAAACTGTTCAGTACTATCTGTGAAAGCTAGTACCTACCAAAGCTAAATATATGCGCACACCATGACCCAGCAATCCCACCCCTAAATACACACCCAAGAGGACTGTGTGCGTATTTTTAAAAAAAGAAAAAGAAAAAAAAAATTAGAGGGGGAAGTCGTGATATTATAGTGTAAAAATTAGTTATTTGAGTGTATCAGGTTAACACTGAAATTATTTTTATTCCCTTAAGCACCCACTGATCATCAGTCACAAATACCCCACAAAGGAAACTTGTCCACCTGTTGCTTAATTTATAGTTACCTGTGTTATATATTACTATTAAACACTTTTATTAGAATATTCTATTGTACAGAGAAATACAAACTGCTAAAACCTGTCTGACTTATCCAAAAAGCCCACTATTCTTTTTTTTTTTTTGTGCAAACATAAACCAAAAGGAAATTATATAATAACAGATACAGTAGACTTGAAAGCAAAAGCATTACTTTTTTTGCAGTATGCGGGCCTCTCACTGTTGTGGCCTCTCCCGTTGCTGAGCACAGGCTCCGGACATGCAGGCTCAGCAGCCATGGCTCACAGGCCTAGCCGCTCCGCGGCATGTGGGATCTTCCCGAACCGGGGCACGAAGCCGCGTCCCCTGCATCGGCAGGCGGACTCTCAACCACTGGGCCACCAGGGAAGCCCAGCCCACTATTCTTGAGGGAGGCATATTAAGTTAAGAGCATGGCTGACTTCCTGGAAGTCCATCTTAGAGCTTAGGTTTAAGCCAGTTTCATTAAGATGCTATTTATGGTCCTGAGATTCACAAATCTGTGCAGACCCTTTTTGAATCCATTTAAAATAGAGAAATTACTTCTGTAAATGTTTCACTCAATATGAAAAAAAATCCTTATATTTATCCCCCAAAACTGGTTCACTCACATTTTAAAGGATAATCCTCCAACAATCCTAATACTTGAGAACTAGTGAGTAAATCTTAAATTTACCTCATCCAAGCTCATAATTTTGTTTGGATTATATTCACCCTCAGGCTTCACTTTTCCATCAATGCATCCCAATATTTAAAATTCTTTCTGAATACAAGAAATAATTTCATTTTATTATAATAAAGCATTTATCTAGCATCTTGTGGAAAAATTATTCCACAAAAGTTAAACTCTGATTATACATGCATAAGGAACCAAAACTCATTTTTTATTATGTCTCCAAAATATATCAAACTTTCTACCTCAACAGAGACTACTGAAGATAAAAGAACTTCTTCTAGGGAATTCCCTGGCGGTCCAGTGATTAGGACTCAGTGCTTTCACTGCCACAGCCGGTATTCAACCCCTGGTTGGGGAACTAAGACCTCGCAAGCTGTGCGGCACGGCCCAAAAAAAAAAGGAACTTCTCATTGGCCATAATCATCAATTCACAAATCTGTAACTGTATCGTATGGTAATACAATCTTTAATCTTTGTCTTAGTTTTCAGTTCTCCTACCTAAATGTCTATCTCGTCTCATTTCTGCTGGCTGGACATGTCACCTGCATAAAAACAAAAGTCTGCTGCTTCTTCAGGGTCTAATAAAATGGAATTAAAAAACAAAGTCAGTAAGGCACTAAGAAAACACTAAGTACTATGTGTGGCTTTAATTTAGGTGATTTGTGAATATACTATTTCTTTTCATCTGGCTTATGTTCAGAGGTTAATGGAAGACTAATCTCGAGATACATGTAAGTGTTACCACCTGACTGTTTAAAATTCTGTATCTTAAAAAAAACAAAACTTTCTTTCATGAGGTATAGCAAACATAATTTTGTAAGACAAGAAAACAACAGAAAAATAAGGTCTCTTAAAGGGCATAAAGCTTGTATTTCCCACAAATATGAAATGTCTTAGAAGAGCAGCAAAGATACTGAGAATCAGATTCTAACTTAGGTGCTGAGAAAGTAGTGGCATTTTGGTGCACTTTTCAAAATTCTCCACTAGAACTTAAACTCCACAAGGACAGGTACCAAGTTGTACTACTCACCACTGCATCTCTGGCGCTCACAGAGAGTGCCTGACACATTGTAAAACCTCAACGGCAAGTGCAAAGGCTTATAGCTTAATTTCCTACTTTATTTTTGAAAAATGACTATGGCATACAAATCTTTAATCTATTTTGAATCAGACACTTCATACACAAAATAAACTAAAGAGACATAAAAGCAAATGTAGCAAAATATTGGCAATTGGTGAATCTAGAGGAAGGATATAAGAGGATTCATTATAATAAGTATCTTTTCTGTAGGTCTGAAACTTTGCAAAAGAAGAAAACAGTTTTCAGAATTCTTACTCACTTAAGCAAAGAGCTAACACTTGAACAGTTATTTTGATATTATATTTACCTTCCACAGCACTCTTGTCCATTTATTATGCTGAATATATATTCCCACACACAAAAATATGCAAAAAGACACTACTGGATTTTTAAAAATTCACACGTATCCATTAACGTCTAATTTAAGGAAGGCAAAGTTAGTAAGACTGAGAATATACAAAGAGGTAGAATAACTCTACTCACACTTTGTAAGGAAAAATGTTTACCAGTAGGTTTCAAACCAGCTAAAAATCAAGCGGGCGATACCTTATCATTCAACGCCAAGCGCTATAATATATAGGACCCACTGCAATCCTCTGACAGATTATGAGTTTGCTGAATCATTTGTTGGTCAGTATTCTATAAAATAGTATACATCAAGAGCAAAAGACTGAAATTTAAGACTACAGTCATACTCTGTTCAAAAAGCAAAAAATACTCTCCCTTCCCCCCAAGTAAATCAGCCAAGAATTATACATCTAAATTAAAGCTCTTTCCTTTAAATGGTGCTGTTATGAATACTCTGATTCCCTACTACATTCATTTGACTATCCTAAATAACAAAAATATCAGTATTTTGAGGATGGACTAGATATTTACAAGAACAGTAGCAAAGTATCATCCACCCCTAATCCTACTGGATGTTATTTATGAGTTAAAAAGTGGAGTCAAAAATCATTTGGAGTCAAAAATTACTTCAAATTCCAGTTAAACTAGAAGAGAAAAATCTTTCTGACCCCTTCTCTCCAAAATCACACCAAAACTTCAAGGAAAACAAAAAATATAAAGAGTTTACAAATGGAGACATTGTAACTATAACCACAACAGATGAAGAAGTTTATGACCTCAGAACCCACTGAAGAAGATACCAATGAGGAGCAAAAGCCAATTCACGTCTAAATAGGAGGTTTAGCAATAGGAGGTATTAGGTACCAGGCAGAAAGTGAAGGCCTGATTGAAGGTTTATATAAGGACACCCCAAGACGTAGCCTCCATTTCACATAACCAGATATCACCACTCCTCAAGACCTAGCAGGAGTCTAAAGATTTATTCTCTAGGAAATCTGAAACTGACACACTCTGAATTCAGGAACAAGAGGTTCAGTGGAGTGTGGAGATGAAACTAAAACCAGGGAGATTAAAAAGCCCCACCAATGTTTACAAAGCTCATGAACATCTTTTCAAAGACCCATTCTTTTTTTTTTTTGGCACTTAAAAAAAAAATCTTATTGAAGTGCAGCTGATTCAACGACCCATTCTTAATTATGAACGTATGTCCTGAAATCACCAATCACTTGAGAAAGGCCTCTAAAATAAAATACAGAATAAAACAAACATGGGTATGGAAAACTTGAAGGAAAAAGAGAGTCAAGAAGGAAATGTCAAAAAAGCTATCTTCCAAGAAAGATACTGTATTTATAAAACAGGAACAGAATGCTTAAAAAACAAATTTTAAGGAATAAAGCAGAAAAAGCACTAGAAATTTAAACATACTACAGCTGAAATAAAATCTTCAATAGAAAAGTTAAAAGATAAAGTCAAAGAAATCTCCCAGAAAGAACGAATTAGCAAAGCTAGAAAATAGAAAATTATACAATCAATCCAGGAAGTCCAACATCCAACTAAAAACAGAAAATAAAGGGAAGAAAATCACAGGAGGGAAAAATGTAAGAAAACATGAAGAAGTTAGGGACCTGGAAAGGCCCACCAAGTATGGAGAATGATAGATTTATTTTAAAAAAGACCCACCCACTGAGGTACATGATCTGTTACCAGGAATTCAAAAAAATTAAAAAATCTAAAAACTTCCCTAGACAAACTAGGCCATAAACGGACAAATTATCAGGATGGGGGCTTCCCTGGTGGCGCAGTGGTCGAGAGTCCGCCTGCCGATGCAGGGGACGCGGGTTCGTGCCCCGGTCTGGGAAGCTCCCACATGCCGCGGAGCGGCTGGGCCCGTGAGCCATGGCCGCTGAGCCTGCGCGTCCGGAGCCCCACAACGGGAGAGGCCACAACGGTGAGAGGCCCGTGTACCGCAAAAAAAAAAAAAAAGGATTATAATGGTACTGTACCTGCCAACAACATCAGAAGCTAAAAGACAAAAGTAATACTTTCAAAATCCTAAGGGAAAATTATTTTCAAACCAGAACCCTAGGCCCTGTCAAACTTTCAATGGAGTGAAAGGAAAGAATTTAGACATTATCTAATATGGAAAGTCTCAAAAAATTTCCTTTACCATGTACCCTTTTTGCAAGAAGCTACCAGAGAATGATATGATCCAAGGCAATAAATTAACAACAGTATCTCACATGAGAGAGGCTAAGGGAACGGAAGCAAGAAAGAGAAAGACCTAGAAGAGAGGTATCCAGGAAGAAATATATATATCTCTAATGGCTTGACTGTGCAGAAGGTCATTCTGAGAGATTGTTGGAGGATGTAGGAAGACTTGATAATGGGTAAAGGAAATTAATCAAATAAAGAGAACTTTCAACTTCAGAGAAAAGGAAACAGAGTCATAACAGACTATTTGGCTTGACAGGGAATATTCACATGGCCATATTAATGTAACCACTGGATATCAATTTAACAAAAAAAACTGGGATAAAAGTGGGATGAGATTATAACAGGTTAAAATTTTCATCTAATATTAATACTCAAGAGATGGCTGTATACCTTATCTTTTGAAAATATAGGAGTATATAACAGAAGAGGTAGAAGATGCTTCTAAAGAAAAGGACTGAAGATGGAGAGGAAATGAGTCAGGAGACTGCTTTTTTTGTTACTATAAATCTTTTGGCAGTTTACTTAACTTCAAATATGTGTACACATCACTGGTAAAAATTAACTTTAAAAAGCTTTCAAGGGACTTCCCTGGTGGTGCAGTGGTTCAGAATTCGCCTGCCAGCGCAGGGGACACAGGTTCAAGCCCTGGTTCGGGAAGATCCCACATGCCGCGGAGCAACTAAGCCCGTGCGCCACAACTACTGAAGCCCACGTGCCACAACTATTGAAGCCCACATGCCTAGAGCCCATGCTCCGCAAGAAGAGAAGCCACTGCAATGAGAAGCCCACACACTGCAACGAAGAGTAGCCTCCATTCACCGCAACTCGCGTGCAGCAACGAAGACCCAACACAGCCAAATAAATAAAATAAAATGTATAAAGAGCTCATAAAACTCAATAGTAAAAAAAAAAAAAAAAAAAAAGAATGCAATTAGAAAATGGGCAACTGACGTGAACAGATATTTCACCAGAGAACACACAGATGGCAAATAAGAACATAAAAAGATTTTTCAACACCTCTGGCTATCAAGGAAATGCAATTTAAAACAATGAGATTATTACTACACACTTATCAGAATAGCTAAAACACAAAATAGTAAAACCACCAAATGCTGGTGAAACAAGATCACTCACACGCTACTGAAGGAATATAAAATAGTACAGCCACTCAAGAAACAGTTCGGTAGTTTCTTTCTTTCTTTTTTTTTTTTTTTAAATATTTATTTATTTATTTATTTATTTTTGGCTGCATTGGGTCTGTTTTTTTTTTTTTTTTTTTTTTTTTTTAAATATTTATTTATTTATTTATTTATTTTTGGCTGCATTGGGTCTTCATTGCTGTGCACGGGCTCTCTCTAGTTGCAGCGAGCAGGGGCAACTCCTCGCCGCGGTGCGCGGCCCTCCCACTGCGGTGACCTCCCCTGTTGCGGAACACGAGCTCTAGGCGTGCGGGCCTCAGTACCTGCGGCACATGGGCTTCAGTAGTTGTGGCTTGCAGGCTCTAGAGCACAGGCTCAGCAGCCGTGGCGCCCGGGCTCAGCTGCTCCGCAGCATGTGGGATCCTCCCGGACCAGGGCCCGAACCCGTGTCCCCCGCATTGGCATGCGGATTCCAAACCACTGTGCCACCAGGGAAGCCCCCGGTAGTTTCTTATAAAACCAAACATGCAATTACCATATGACCCAGTAATTGCACTATTAGGCATTTATCCCAGAGAAACAAAAATCTATGATCATACAAAACCTTCTACACAAAAATTCATGGCAGCTTTATTTATAACAGCCAAAAACTGCAATCAGCCCAGGTGCTCCCCAATGCGTGAGTCGTTAACCAAACTGTGGGGAATGCATACCATGAAATACTACTCAATAATAAAAAAGGTACTACTGATGCATACAACTTGGATGAATCTCCAGGGAATTAAGCCGACTGAATAAAAGCAAATCCCAAAAGGTTACGTCGTATATCGTTCCATTTATATTACATTTGTGAATGACAAAATTTTATAAATGGAGGACAAATTTTTGGAGGAGAGAAGTGGGGGTGGAGAGAGGAAAGGGGTATAGTTAAAAACGAACACAAGGGATCCTTGCCCCTTGGAACTGTTCAGTATCTTGACTGTGGTGGTGGCTACATGAACCTACAGAAGTGACAAAACTGTAGTGAATTTCATACACACACACACAAATGAGTACAAGTAAAACTAGAGAAATTTGAGTAAGACTGGTGTGCTGTAACAGATGACAATATCCTGGTTGTGATATTATACCACAGTTTCACAAAATGTTACCATTAGGAGAAACTGGGCAAAGCGTACAAGGGATCCTTCTGTATTGTTTTTTACAACTGCATGTGACTCTACAACTGCCTTAATGAAAATGTCAATTAAAAAAAGCCTGTATAAGCATTGCTACTGATATGAAAGAAACAAATCAATACTGTCCTCTGTTCTGATTTTGCTACATTGTACTTTTTGGGTCTCCAGAATAATGTTTTTTTCCATTTTCTGATGTTTTACAACCTTGGATGCTCTGTTTCTGGGTCATGCTGGAAACTTAGTGTTCCATCACCAGTTGCTGTTTTCCCCAAAAATATGATTTTTCATCTCTGGAAAGAAGGATAAATATCAAGCAATCACTTTTGTTTGTAACTCAAAATATATGGTACTACTATCTTCAAATATAATGTTTTTTCTCATTTGAGATTTACCTTCAGATGAGTTTTCTTCACCAAAATTTTACTCTAGTCATCTTTTCAAATTCCTTTTCTTATGACCCAAATTTAAAGGACTTAACCCATTAACCCCCAATATTCACCTCTTTGAAGGAAGCAAATCCATGAGCTTTTCAAGACTTTTATCAGTCTTTGGGTTCAGACAATGGTCTCAACACTTTATAGCTCTTTTACACTCTACCTTTATGACTGAACCATCTCCGTAAGCAGTCTTCCCATGCAGATCTCTTAGCTATTCACAAATTTATATTTTGTGCTAAATAACGGTCTCTTATTTGTAAATCAACTCAACAAGCCCCTATTTCTCGGTTAATCACAATTGCTATCACAGCACTGGCTGGGCAACTCTGTACTGTTAAAAGTTGAAACAGGGCTTCCCTGGTGGCGCAGTGGTTGAGAGTCCACCTGCCGATGCAGGGGACACGGGTTCGTGCCCCGGTCCGGGAAGATCCCACATGCCGCAGAGCGGCCGGGCCCCTGAGCCATGGCCGCTGAGCCTGTGCTCCACAACAGGAGAGGCCACAACAGTGAGAGGCCCGCGTACCGCAAAAAACAAAACAAGGGCTTCCCTGGTGGCGCAGTGCTTGAGAGTCCGCCTGCCGATGCAGGAGACGCGGGTTCGTGCCCCGTTTCGGGAAGATCCCACATGCCGCGGAGCGGCTGGGCCCGTGAGCCATGGCCGCTGAGCCTGCGCGTCCGGAGCCTGTGCTCCGCAAATGGGAGAGGCCACAACAGTGAGAGGCCCGCATAACGCAAGGAAAAACAAAACAAAACAAAACAAAACAAAAGTTGAAACAGATTGACAGTATTTCTCCTATCATTCTTTCCCTTTACAAACCAAACAGGAATATCAGTATTTCCTTTGCCACATCTCGTATACCATTATACACGATAATTCTTGAAAATAAAATAACCTTTTCTAACATTATCAGCTCAGCTGTGCTGTGTTATGCTCTGTTTGCAAAAGACAAGTAACCTGAACAAACCCCTTGGTATTTGGGGCTGAGACTTGTTACTTTCCCACTTCTGTCAAAACAAAGACAAAACAACAATAAACCACTGTAACTCCACTTTTCAAATTAAAACTGATGAGTAGGAGAATGATCCTATCATTAATTTTTTCAAACAAACAATGAAATTCTCAGGATGAGAAACACAGCCATGAACAGGATTGGATGTGGATTTTAATCAAAACTCTTTTACTAATTAGCCATATAATCTTCTGCAAGTTACTTCCCCTCATCAGTCTCAGTTTCCTGACTCAGTTTCCCTGGTGGTGCAGTGGATAAGAATCCGCCTGCCAACACAGGGGACACGGGTTTGATCCTTGGTCCAGGAAGATCCTACATACCGCGGAGCAACAAAGCCCATGCGCCACAACTACTGAGCCTGAGCTCTACAGCCCATGAGCCACAACTACTGAGCCCATGTGCCACAACTACTGAGGCCTGCCCACCTAGAGCCTGTGCTCTGCAACAAGAGAAGCCACTGCAATGAGAAGCCCACGCACCGCAACGAAGAGCAGCCCCCACCAGCTCCGCTCACTGCAACTAGAGGAAGCCTGCACCCAGCAACTAAGACCCAACGTGCTAAAAAAAAAAAAAAAAGAAGAAGGAAAAAAAAATTCATATTAGGGTACTTTCCTGTATTAATATTCCAAGGAGATCTATGTAGATACACACAACAAAAAGACAAACCTGCCTTCAGTATCTGAAAGTACAGACCGGTAATAATAAAGCATGGGAAAGTACCTTAAAGGATCCTCTTGACTCAATGACCACTGGTCAACAGTAGTTATCACATGAAACAGTGAGGGGCTGTCTATGATTAAATGCTCTTTTAGAGAGTTGTGTCAAGTGGCAAAGAGTTTTTTGGGGGCTTTTTGGTAGTAAAATATACGTAACATAAAATTGACCATTTAAACCATTTTTTTAATTGCAGTAAAAAAACACATAACATAAAAATATACCAACTTAACCAGTTTTAAGTGTACAGTGTAGTAGTGTTAAGTGTATTTGCATTGATACACGACAGATCTCCAAAACTTCTTCAGCTCATAAAACTAAAACTATACTGTATCCATTAAACTCCCCATTTCCCCCTCCCCCCAGTCCCTGGGGGACTGTCATTCTACTTTCTACTATTCTACTTTCTGTTTCTATGAATTTGACAACTTTAAATACCTCATATAAATGAAATCATGCAGTATTCGTCCTTCTGTGCATGTTAACCATTTCTAAGTATACAATTCAGTGGCATTAAATATATTCACACTGCTGTGCAACCATCACCACTATCCATCTCCAAAACTTTTTCATCTTCCCAAACTGAAACTCTGTACCCTTTAAACAATAATTCCCCACTAACTGAAATTCTGTACACATTAGCCAACAACTTCCCATTACCCAGTCCCCAGGCCCTGGTAACCACTATTCTACTTTCTCTATGAATTGACCTATTCTAGGTACCTCACATAAATGATTTTATGCAGTATTTGTCTATCTGTGTCTGGCTTGTTTCACTTAGCATAGCGTTTTCAGTGTTTATCCATGTTGTAAAGTCTATCAGAATTTCACTCCTTTTTAAGGTTGAATAATATTCCATTGTATGTATATGCTACATCTTGTGTATCCATTCATTGGTCTATGGACATTTGGGTTGTTTCCACCTTTCGGCTACTGTGAATAATGCTGCTAAACAGACAATAACAAGTGTTGATGAGGATGTGGAGAAATAAAACCCTGGTGCAGTGCTATGGGAACATAAAACTGTGCAGCCACTGTGGAAAACAATATGGTGGTTTCCCAAAAAATTAAAAATAGAATTATGGTATGATCTAGCAATGCCACTTCCAGGTATATACCCAAAAGAACTGAAAGCAGGGACTCGAACAGATAAGTCTATGACAAAGTTCTTTTTTTTTTTCTCCCAAAGTTAATTTTTGATGTCAGTCATCCTAATGGATGTGAAGTAACGTCACATAGTGGTTTTATTTGCATTTCCCTAATGATTAGTGATGCTGAATATCTTTTCATGTGTTTACTGGCCCTTTGTATCTCCTTTGGGAAAATCTCAGGATAGTTCTTAATCAATCCTAAAAATACACGTTCAAATGAAAGAAATTCCTTAGGCGGGCTTCCCTGGTGGCGCAGTAGTTGGGAATGCGGGGGACACAGGTTCGAGCCCTGGTCCGGGAAGATCCCACGTGCCACAGAGCAAGTAATCCCATGCGCCACAACTACTGAGCCTGCGCTCTCAAGCCCGTGAGCCACAACTACTGAGCTCGCGCACCTAGAGCAGGAGCTCTGCAATAAGATAAGCCACCTAAATGAGAAGCCCGCGCACCGCAGAGAAGACCAACACAGTCAAAAATAAATAAATAATTTATTTTTTTTAAAAAAGAAAAATTCCTTAGGCACGCTGGCATT
>NW_006798707.1:299008-299286 GCF_000442215.2 Lipotes vexillifer | reverse complement strand
AGGCACGCTGGCATTCCTGCAGCATGAGCCACTGCCTGGGTGTCACAGCAAAGTCCTGTCACGTTTAATATGAAAAAGGTTTTGCTCAATTCTCTAAAAAGCAGCCTCTCCATATAAAATAGGCTCATTTCAATTAAATAAACCAATTCTTAAATGCATGTTAGTGTAACCATCCTACTCTTCCAACGCTTAGTAAAAACACTCAGAAAGACAACAAAAAGGTGTGTTCATTATACCTCTCCCAGAGGCAAGAGCCTTTACCAATTTTTTTTTTTTTT
>NW_006798707.1:264715-298775 GCF_000442215.2 Lipotes vexillifer | reverse complement strand
GGGGCACGAACCCGTGTCCCCTGCATCGGCAGGCGGACTCTCAACCACTGCGCCACCAAGGAAGCCCACCAATTTAATTTTTTACATGGAACCCAGAGACTCCATTTCCCAGTGAAAGGCAGTCCTAACAGAAAAAGTAACATGAAGTCGAGGGGTGGAGGGAGGATTAACAACACCAAAAGATAGCACTTTCAGTAAAACAGCCCACTAAAAATTTCTGCTTTGGGACAAGTCCAAGTAACTACCATATCACGAAAAGGGTAATGCTTTCCTGAGCTCATACTGCCAACAGGGTTATAGCCAAACAAACCAATGAAATCTGCTCATCCAAAACCAGTAACTCTCTTTAGCAAATACTTCAACAATCTGAATTTCCAAGACCAGTTTTACCCTAAAATTACTCTATTAGCCAAACAGCTGATTTTCTTATGTAAAATCTGACCTCAATCTACTTCACATATTTAATGCTCAGAAAGTAGGTAGACAAGAAATGTTAAAATAAAACTAGCCAATTCTAGAGGATGCTGATTATACTTACTACGTGTCTGTCTGCCTGCCTTCATTCACTACCATGCACCCATTAAATGGAGAGACTCTTCTAGGTGCGTAGCATTTATCAGCTAAAAGACAAAGCCCTCTGTCCTTGTGCAGCTTATATTCCAGTGCCCTTGGATTCACTTTGCGATTGGTGAGTGTGGAACATACCAGTAATTTGTTTTTACAACTCTGTCTGCAATAAATCTGACCATAAACATCATACACAATTTCTGACATAGATGTGTGGGAAGTGAAAATATACAGAAAAATTTAAATACGGTAGTCTGTGTAAGCACTGTAAGTAAGCACCATAAGTCTATAAAAATTATTTCTTCCAAGAATCAATAACCAATAAGTAACTGAAATGACTGTGCCTAAAATAATGAGGGCCAGCGTTATACTGGCAGTTTGGCCCTACGGAACACCTGCAAGGTAACTACTTCTGTCCAAACCTCAAGAGGTTTTAACAATCAAGTGACAACTCAAATTTCAGTATCATTCATAATTAGAGAGTGCTCTAGATTTTTTAAAAAGCAAAGCAAAACAAAAAAACATCCTAGTCAACTGATGAAATTTAAAATGTCCTAAAAGTAGTACACATTCCAAGTATCTCTAATCACCTGCACATTAGCCAGCTGGCTAGTTTATACTGTTTAAACATGCATTGTCCAATATGGCAGCACTAGCCACACTCAGCACCTGAAATGTGCCTAATCTAAATTGAGATGAGCTGTAAATATAACATACACTCTGGAGAAAAAGAATGTAAAATGTCTCAACTATTTTTTAATCTTGATTACACAATAAAATTATAAGACTGGATAACATGAGTTAAAATATAGTATTAAATACTTTTACTTTTTAAATGTGGCTACTAAAAAATATTATCTATGTGACTCACATTATATTTCTTTTGGATGCACTGGTGTAAGATGCCAGCAGACTTCTAAAACCTGCACACAGAGCTAATACATGCAATGTGTTGGAGCTGTACTCAGAATTTTACACCCATGTATTTATCCATTTCTCAGCTTACACTGTTCAATATATCTCATATATCAAAATATCATACATACCAAACACTTTTATATCAAAATACTAAAGTTTCAGAATCTAAAGTGAAATTGTTCAGCAGAGCACTAACAAATATTTGTGTGAACACTGCATGCAGGGCATTCAATCCATAAAGTAACTTGCTCTGCCTCACTTCAGCAGAAGGGTCACAAGTTCCACATATAGCTAATATGCATGCACTGTGCTCCTACAGTGTGCCTGGCACCATGCTAGGTGCTTTGCTCTCAATGACCCATAAAATCCTCACAACTACCTTATGTGATAGGTCCTATTATTAACACTATTTAAAGAAGAAACAAGCAGACAGAGATTAACTTGCCAAAGTTCCATAACTAGTAACCTGTGGAACTAGGATTCCAACCCAGCAGGTTTCATCCCAAATTACTACACATTTTCCCTAGTAAAAAGACTACACAAGGGAATTCCCTGGCGGTTCAGTGGTTAGGACTCCCAGCTTTCACTGCAGAGGGCGCAGGTCCAATCCCTGGTCAGGGAACTAAGGTCCCACAAGTCTTGCGGGGCAGCCAAAAAAAAAAAAAAGTAAAAAAGAAAGACTACACAAGAAGATTATGTCATTATCTTACAGGATTGGGCTTTAGTTGAGGGTATGCACTCATTAAAAAAGACAAGAGTAGATGGAGTTAATGTTTTGCTTCCTACCCTCCACCCCCAACCCTTCTCAACGAAAGGTTAAAGTTGACCGCGTGAATTAAATCCCTGATCTTACTACAGGTTTATTCAATGCTCCCTTTTCCAGAAAGGCCCTATCCCACCCCTGTGGTCCAATTCCTATTTGTCCTTCAGACTTCATTTTAGGCACCATCTCCATGCAAGCGCCTAATTTGGGCTAGTCACCCCTCCTTCCCATGCTTACCTCCACTGTAGCACTTTCCACAGTCTACTGTGATTGTCCTCACTAGACTGCTCCTTAAGAGGTCTATTGTGTGTTCACTTATCTATCCCCAGTGCCTAAAACAGTGCCTAGCATTAGGTGCTCAATAAATATTTACTGAACTATCTAACTACCTGACCCACCCAGACACAGCTAAAAGTGGAATATTAAAAGTAAACATAGTGGTAGGAAGTGCTAACCCACAGGCAGAGAACAAGTTCTAAGTTTCGTGACATTTATGACAGGTCTAGAGAGCAGTATGACACTCAGGAAATGATTACAATGACCCCCTCCCCCCCAAAAAAGGGAGTAAAATCAAAACGTAGTTAAAATGATCACTTGCCCAATTTAAAGTCAGTAAAATTTGTTTTATGAGAATGAATTAAGTAGCTGACAAATATTTATCACAAGAAATCCAAATCAACGATTCCAAATGCTATAAACTGTTTGAAATCAGCTTAATTGTGACAATTGCCAGAGTTCAAAGACTACAGTTGCTTTTTTAAAAACTCATCTTAATATAAAACTAGTTACACTTAAAAATGGGTTTCATTGCACTGCCCCAACGCTGTGTTCTGGGCCCCAAGTGACAGAGACAACTATGTGTCCTTTAAGATATTTATTGTGTGGGGTGGGGAACGGATTTCGCATACAACCCATTTAACACAATTCGTGTTAATGCACTAAATTGTCTCAGCAGAGTCAAATGGGACTTTCCTAGAGCGTTCCCTTTTCTTTTCCTAAACGGGAAACCGATTTAAAAGGTCAATCTTTAGCTCTTACTTTCACATTAAATAATTCTGAAACATGAGGTGAAAAGTACATTAGAAGTCCCAAGGCTATGACTGGCAAGACACTTCTCTGTAAATTCTAGCGTAAACAGAAGGGAGAACTTCATTCTTTCGGGTTCTGATCGTCTCCATTAGATTACTGCTTCTGTTGATGTCTTGAACAGCTCTGTGAGCAAACATGCCAGAGAGTCCCACCCCAAGCACGAAGAGCCTCCGATTGTTTTGACATATCAATGGATTAGTCAACGCCGAGCAACTCACTTTTCCCTTCTAATTTGCCTTAATTATTCCTCACACAAATCCTCAAGTTTACTTTAAGACCATATGGAATCTTCTTTGCCCTGAAGTATGAATCCAGGCCTTTACCAAATGACTCCTAGTGCTTCAGTCCCAACCACCAAAATAAATCCCTTACAAATATCGTACAGCTAGTAACGCCACACAAACATGGAAAAAGCCAATCCAGACGCTTAAAGAAATAGGATTCTGGAACGCTGTTAATGCTGCATATTTTGTAACAGCAGGCACTGAGCACAGTGAGAGACTTGAAAGCAAAAGACCGGATGCAAAGCTTGGGAAGACCCCGCCCCAGAAAGCTCGATGCCGATTCAAACAGTAACTTGGGTCTGTCGCCTGGAATCAGAATCACTGAAACAAAGGCGTATATTACTGGAAGCAAGATGTCTGGAATAAAAGAAACGGTTTGCAGATGCAGAGACCGCACACCACCCTCCCACAGGTCTTACCTATGGTGGAAATAAAGGTGGTATTGAAGGCATCATCCGAAAAACGAAAAAGGACGCAGGTCTTCCCCACTCCCGAGTCCCCGATCAGGAGCAGCTTGAAAAGCAGGTCGTACGTCTTCTTCGCCATTGGGAGGAGCGGCACAGGCTCTCGCCGCCGGCGGCCCCAAGGGATCGGTCCCTCGCACTACGGCCAACTCCTCCTCTCTCGGGCGTTCTCAGGCCGGAGGACCGGGAAAGCGTGGGAAAAAGGAGGGCTCGAGAGGGCGCGGGCGACCTAGGAACAGCCTCGTCTAGGAAGCCCCGACGGTGGAAGCGTCCGGTGCCTCCGAGGGCGGCGACCGCGGCTCCACAGCCTCTCCCAGCCGCTCCGCCCGGTTCCGGGGAGTCGGTCGGGACAAAATGGCCTCCCCTCCCCCCTCAGGGCTGCTCGGCCGGGACGCTCCCACGGGCGAGCAAGCAAGCTCGGCCGTCGAGGGAGAGCGGCGGGCGTGAAGACAGTATCCCTCGCGAGCAGCCGCTCCGCGTTAGGACGCGGCGATGGCAGCGAAGGAGGACCCGGAGCCGACGAGCTCAGCTACATAGCCACAGGAAACCGAGCCGCCCCGGCCAGAGCCACCTTTTCCCCGTGCCCTCTCACGCCGGCGTGCGCGCTGCCTAAGACGCACGCAAGGACGTACGCCCGCCCTCCCCTCGCGCCCTCGCCCTGTGGGCCGCCTCTGCGCACGCGCGCCAGAGAGCGTGGGGGCCCGCGGGGGCGCAGAGTGGAGCTCCAGGTCTCCGAGCCTCAGTCTAAGCCCCGACGGAGACTAGAGAGGGGAGGGGCGAGAGAGGGCGAGGCCGCGGGCGCGCTCCCTGCGGCCGTCTGATAGGGTGCGCGGCGTTACGAGCACGCCCCGCGGGGGGGCGCTGCCTAGTGACTGCGCAGGCGCGGCATGCTGGAGTAGCCCTTTGACATCCACCGTTTTCCTCCTCGGGTCGCTCGCTCTCCGGGCTCAGCTGAGGATGCTTCGGGCCGCGTTTGGCGCGTGTGTTTCGCTGAGAGTCTTGGCGCAGCCAAGAGCTTGGGTCGCCGTGTGTTCCTGTGTAGCTGTAGTCGTAAATGTGAGAAAAAGTAGCGCCCTGGGTTATTTAATAGCCTCTTCGCTAAAATGAGGCGCATCCTGAGTGCCCTCTCTCGTGGCTAGTCGGGGCGGGGGAAACATTAAGCTCCGTCGCGGTTTACTTAAGGAACCAGAGTTGGCGTTCAAGAGAGCAGGAGTTTGAAATGGGAAAAACTGACCACGCTGCTCAAGTTGGGATGATGTAATCTGCCCTCCAGGGCCGAGGAACACTTGGGTGCAGGGCCAACCTCCCCACCAAGTGGAAGCGCCGGTGCTGTGCTCTACGTGGAGAACCGGCTCCAGAACTTGGACACTTTTTTTTTAATTAATTTTTTTATTATTTTTATTTTTGGCCGCGTTGGGTCTTCGTTGCTGCACGCGGGCTTTCTCTAGTTGCGGCGAGCTGGGGCTACTCTTCGTTGCGGTGCGTGGGCTTCTCATTGCAGTGGCTTCTCTTGTTGCAGAACACAGGCTTTAGGCGCATAGGCTTCAGTAGTTGTAGCACTCGGGCTCAGTAGTTGTAGCACGCGGCCTCAGTAGTTGTGGCTCACGGGCTCTAGAGCGCAGGCTCTGTAGTTGTGGCACACAGGCTTAGTTGCCCCGCGGCATGTGGGATCGTCCCAGACCTGGGCTCGAACCCGTGTCCCCTGCATTGGCAGGCAGAGTCTTAACTACTGTACCACCGGGGAAGCCCTTGGCCGCCCTTTTGCAATAAGGAGAGCCCAACAGCACCATGCTGAGGAAGCGGGGCCCCTCCCTGCCACCAGAATCAAACCACCAATGTACCAAATTGAGAGATAGTGAAGCCAACCCCAACCCCGCTGCCTTTTCCTTGCACTTTCTTTTCATATGCCTAGCACTCTTCCTTCCCTCTCTTTCCATCAGTCTCAGGTATACCTTCCCTTTCTTCTTCCTTTCTGTAGTTTAAATGTTCATATTCCTGCCCTACCTTTCTTAGTGTGCGTCATGGCTCCAAAGCACACCTAGGATGTGATGGCAGAGTACTTGAACCTGGTGGGCTGGTTCAGCCTGATACAGGAGAAAACCCTGAGACATCTGGAAAGCAAGAAACAGGGATTGGGGCTTCCCTGGTGGCGCAGTGGTTGAGAGTCCGCCTGCCCTTGCAGGGGAAGTGGGTTCGTGCCCCGGTCCAGGAAGATCCCACATGCCGCGGAGCGGCTGGGCCCGTGAGCCATGGCCGCTGAGCCTGCGCGTCCAGAGCCTGTGCTCTGCAACGGAAGAGGCCACAGCAGTGAGAGGCCCGCGTATCGCAAAAAAAAAAAAAAAGAAGAAAAAAAAAGGAATTGCGAGAGAAGTAAAAACTGCATTTTTACGCCCCACCACTACCAAAATGTTTGTATATTTAATATGTAATTAAAATTAGTCTTTAGGCAGTAGGGTAATCGTATTTCAGTCTCCCATTATTTGAAGACTTGCACATTCTTCTTTTCCAACTACCGCTAAAGCTTCGTTTCTGAAGATGCCTGTCTTCTCTAATCTCACTCTCCGCTTTGTTTCTGGAATTGCTCTTGTCATTTAAATCTTATCCTCTATGAATCATTCTTTCTCCAATTGGGAATGTCTTATTAGGAATAATGCCACAATTCTAAACTAGCCTAGCCATGCAAATCACAAAATGAGCTATGATCAGTGCTTCACAGGTTTGTCATCAATTCAGTCATAACATTCAGGAAAATCATCAGTATTAATGTGATTCTTCCTTTCAAAAGAGCTACGATTAACTCAAGCCCCAATGTTGTGAAGCATTTTAGAAAGTTATGATTTTTAAACATAGAAAGCCTAATTAGTTCCATTACATAAATGTTGGGGACAGTGGGCAACTAAAAATGAAAAATATTTTTTTTTTAATTTCTTTGTTTATCCCAGTTGTTTCCAACAGTTTTATCAGTTAGAGCCTTTTCTCCATGCACTCAATATTCTGGAACTTTAGTAATTAATTATACTATTAATGAAGTTTATTTAGTATTGTATCAGGATCCTAGAAGTTTAGAGCTGTAATATCTTTTAAGTCATAATTCAACTCCTGCACATAATTTACAGATGAGTCTAAGGCTCAGGGAGGTTAGGGACTTGCCAGAGGTCACACTGGCAGTGGCAGAGCTGGCCACTATATGCGCAAGGGAAAAGGGAAGAACACCTCTACAGGACATCATGCTGCAAGTAGGCGAGAATTGGAAGGCTCAGCAAGTACTTAATATTTGGCTTCCCTAAAATTAATTAAAGGTTTTGCTGCAGTGAGGCCTAAACCTCAAGCCCTGTCTACCACTGAAGGCCACTAGAGTGATCAGTCATGATCTCTGACTCTAGAAAATAAGAATAAAGTGGGAGTCTATGTAGGCCTAAAGGTATACCTAGAGTTGTGAAGTAATATTTGATAATAATTGAAACAGTGAAAGAAAATGCCAATTTAGTAGTAGTAGCTTGGGGTTTATACCTCTTTTTAAAATTACTCTGTACAGGGCTTCCCTGGTGGTGCAGTGGTTGAGAGTCCACCTGTGGATGCAGGGGACACGGGTTCGTGCCCCGGTCCAGGAAGATCCCACATGCCACGGAGCGGCTGGGCCCGTGAGCCATGGCCGCTGAGCCTGCACATCCGGAGCCTGTGCTCCGCAATGGGAGAGGCCACAACAGTGAGAGGCCCGCGTACCGCAAAAAAAAAAATTGCTCTGTACAGAATCTAGTCCAAATATGTGCAAAGCCAAGAAAGAAAATAGGTATATATATATGTTCATACCAGTAATTAAGGTATTGTCTCTGTATTTTTCTAGAAAGTGCACAGCTGGCCAGTTCATGGTTCAAGCCTTCAGCTTCAACTTTCAGGACCTGCCTCTACAACATGTAAGAAATCCCTGCATGAAAACATACTGACTCAGGATTGTCTTTATCATTCTTCTCACATATATTTCCCAGTCTCTCTCCCTGATTTCTTCCTCTTTAATCTCTCTGCCCCTTGCTCTCTCTGTTATTGTTGAGAATGAAGTCTTCCCAGGGACTTCCCTGGTGGCACAGTTGTTAAGAATCTGCCTGCCAATGCAGGGGACACGGGTTTGATCCCTGGTCCGGGAAGATCCCACATGCTGCAGAACAACTAAGCCCGTGTGCCACAACTACTGAGTCTGTGCTCTAGAGCCCGTGAGCCACAACTACTGAGCCCGCGTGCCATGACTACTGAAGCTCACGCACCTACGGCCTGTGCTCCGCAGCAAGAGAAGCCACTGCAATGAGAAGCCCAGGCACCGCAACGAAGAGTAGCCCCTGCTTGCCGCAACTAGAGAAAGCCCGCGTGCAGCAACGAAGACCCAACGTAGCCAAAAATTAATTAACTGATTTAAAAAAAGATAAAAAAGAATGAAGTCTTCCCTTGAATGGCAGCCCCACTGCTAAGTCATCACCTTGCTGTAAAACCTACCCCTCCAGTTCCTGGGACTTTGCCTATTTACTGCTGCCTAGTTCCTGTGTTCACACTCTCCTTCTTCCCCCGGGCCTTCGTAGAGGAAGGTCTTTGTTTGACCTTCCTGATGCTAAGTACTGATTGCCCAGAGGCTACCACTGTTCTTATCACCATAGCCTGCCAGTATTCTGCTCTGCCTTCATATCTTGATTTAGTCCTACCTCCTGTTAGAGAATTACTGCCCCATGAGCCTTCCCCAGCACATTGGATATGTTTGTTCTAGTCTCCAGGAATATCTCAGTTCTGAAATGCTGGCTTCCTCACCTGGCACTTAAGGAGCTCCAGGCCCAGCCAACGAACTTTATTTCCTACCCTTTCTATCTTCCACATACTAGTCTCTAGACAGGCTGAACTGCTCATCTTTCTCACAGTTACTCTGTATCTTCTTGATTTCATGCTTAGTTTACTGTGATTCTCTCCATGCAAAGTGCCCACCGCTGCTCAACCCACCCACATCCCTTCAACTTAAACGTTCATTTCCACAAATAATACATATTTACTTTTAGAAACTTAAAACCTATAGCTAAGCAAAACAAAAATTTTAATTCTTAAAAATTCTACCCCAGAGATAACCACTATTAGCATTTTGGTGAATAGCTATGTGGATATTCTTCTTCCCACAACTCTTTATTTAGACATTTCTGATAACACATTTTCTACATTTTCTGAAAGGCATTTATGTACGTATTGTATTTTCTCAAACTGGAATATCCTTGAGGGCTGACTATTGACTATTGCATACATCATTTTGCACAGTGCCTTGAATATATCAGAACATCAAAACATGTTTAGTGAAGGAAAAAGCAAATGAAATTCAGAGGTAGATTCACTTTTTTTTTTTTTTTCCTGGAAAACAGTACTAATTTGGAGAAACTTTCAAAACGCTGGGGGTAGGGGGGGAGTTGAAAATTCAAGAGAAGTGAATGGGAAGATAATACCTTTGGAACAATATTTTATTAATTTTAGAAAATACATGAAGAACTCACCTAACTCCATTTTAGAGTTTATTTCTATGAACAAGAAATACTGTTAGGACTAATGGAGCAACTGTGATATAGTGGAATGAACACTTAACTTGGAATCAGATAACATAGACTCAAGAACCAACTGTGTGGGCTTCCCTAGTGGCACAGTGGTTAAGAATCCGCCTGCCAATGCAGGGGACACGGGTTCGAGGCCTGGTCTGGGAGGATCCCACATGCCGCAGAGCAACTGGGCCCGTGCGCCACAACTACTGAGCCTGCGCTCTAGAGCCCGCAAGCCACAAGTACTGAGTCTGCGAACCACAACTACTGAAGCCCACGCGTCCAGAGTCCGTGCTCCCAGCAAGGGAAGCCACTGCAATGGGAAGCCCGTGCACCACAACAAAGAGTAACCTCCGCTCGCCGCAACTAGAGAAAGCCGGAGCGCAGCAACGAAGACCCAACACAGCCAAAAATAAATAAAAATTAAAAAGGAAACCAACTGTGCTACTGACTAGCTCTGTGATTCATTTAACCTCACTAAGCCTCATACATCAAAAGAATATAGTACCTCATGAGACTGTTTTAAAAATTAAATAAGATAATGCAAGTAAATGTACTTTATATAGTTTAAAACACTATGCAAATATAAATGATTACTATTATTACTAAGAGATAAGAGCAATGAATTGCACCATAAGGAAAAAGAAAGCAGAAAATTACAAGTAAATTTAGAATACTTATAAATGATCAAAGCAACAAGCCATCCTGGACAAAAAGTGGTGCCAAAGGAAGTTGAACTAAGAACAGGTCAGAAGGAGAATGAAAGATTAAAACAGGGAGAAACAAGAATTGGAACTGACAAGCTGTGAAGATTTAATGGAATCATCAAAAGGAGACCAAAAGAAAGAAATACAATGGCTGAAGGCAGCAGACAACTGCCCCCGATTAAAAAAAAAACTTCCCACCATCAACTCCAACGGATGAATCTCTACTCACTTCTGTTGGAGCAACTGGTCCAGCACAGTGGTCATAAACATGGGCCTTGAGTTGGCTGGACCTAAGATTCTATATCTGTCACTTTGTTAGAGACCTTGGGTAAGTTACTTAACCTCTCTAAACCTGTTTCCTCACCTGTAAAGTAGGAACAAGATAAAAACTACTATAGGGTTGAGTGAGGATGAAATAAGACATAATGTTTGGCCTTTCGTTAATGTTCAGAAATGTTATTACCACCACAAGAACTGAGAAAACTTTTTCCATTTGGGGATCATTGGCTTGCTGAAAAAAGCAAATCTAGTGGGACATAAATTTTAAAAAAATCACATAGTTTTGAGACAAGTAATGCATTCTGTTAATCTATAGGGATCTCCTAGAAGGGAAAAACTTCCTCTAAATCCATCTTTGCAACTCTATGCCTCTTCTAAAAGTGATTATCGGTCAAGCAGGAACCCTAACCACTAGGAACTGTATATTTACATTTACATATTAAAATGTAAATAATGTAAGTTAATCTCTTTTTTTAATGTCTAAAGGAAAACAAAAGAATCATCTAAGGCAAAGGATGATTATTTGCTGATAATTGGCTATTCAACTATATATTTAAAGTAATAACTGCTCATTCATTTTTTACTTAGAAAATGGAGAGCACCAAGAAATGAACAAACATAGTGGTTCTCTTTTAACATGAAGAGGTGCATAGTAAACCCCCAGATGGATCAATACAAAAGAGGGCTATAAGGCACACTTCCGCTGTCAAAGGAAAACTGGGATATTTATTGTAGCAGCGGTCAGAGCTCTGAAGAGCAAAAAAGGTTTTAGGTAAACTGAGAGAGAGAAAAGGGCAGAGAGCACAGGTTATGGCAACTTGACGTGCATGAGACGATTGGAAAAAACCCTAGAAGCCACTAAAAGTTAGGACAGAATAGAGTTGGAGAAAAAAGGCACTTCCTAAAGGCAGAACCCAGGGGAGCATTGGCAAAGTGAGGAAAGAGGTCTGCTCAAGGAAAGACTTGGAACCCCAATGGAACAGAAACTTAGATATCTCTCCAGAAAACTGTATCTCAAGCATCAAGACCTAGAGGATTCATCAGACTTAAAAAGACAATGACAAGAGGGGAATGCTTTAACCCTTTGCCAAGACAAGAAGTATGAAGCTACACTTAACATAAATTCGTAGACTCATGGCACGGTGTAATGGAGTCACAATGATCTGATTTTTTTAAAAATTTACTTTTGGCTGTGTTGGGTCTTCATTGCTGCACACGGGCTTTCTCTAGTTGCGGCGAGCAGGGGCTACTCTTCGTTGCGGTGCGCGGGCTTCTCATTGAGGTGGCTTCTCTTGTTGCGGAGCACAAGCTCTAGGCACGTGGACTTCAGTAGTTGTGGCACGCAGGCTCAGTAGTCGTGGCACACAGGCTTAGTTGCTCCGCAGCATGTGGGATCTTCCTGGACCAGGGCTTGAACCCATGTCCCCTGCATTGGCAAGTGGACTCTTAACCACTGCATCACCACGGAAGTCCCCACAGTGATCTGATCTTGAATCATTGTTCCGTCTCATTTTAACTGGGTCATCTTAGACCATTTCTTAGCATTCCGAACGTCAGTTTCCTCATCTGGAAACTGAGGTTATCAGTAGCTACCAAATTCAAGCTATTGTAAAGATTAAACTAATCTATGCAAAGAACCTGGCAGGAGAACAAGTGGTTCATTAAATACTGATTCTCTTCCCCCATAAGATGTAAACCATCTAAGGAAGCACTGTTGTGTCTCATAATACCCAGCCCAGTATCTTGCATGTAATAGGGGCTCAATAAATCTTAATTAGGTTGAATTGTGTCTGCATTAGAAAAAAGCTTGGAAGTCATCTAAACTGATTTCTGCTCTGTGAAGAAATGCCGAAACCAACCTATGGCCTGTCCAGCCTCTGTGTGAACACTGCCAGTGCGCTTGCTGATGCCAAGATGGCTGATTGCAGGGCTGGATATTTCTGACAGAAGAGTGTACTGAGTCTAAGTGTGCTTCCATGTTATATCATCAATTTGCTTTAATTCTGTCCTCTGGAGCAACACAGAATAAACCTTCCCCTATATTCATTTCCCCTATATTCCCCTAATTCAGTTGAAGATTCCCCTATCTTCAACTATTTAAAGATAGCATTGGTATTTTCCTCTAAACTGCTCCAAACTAACCCTCTTCAAATAAGATGACCCTCAGATAACTGTTAGTGCCACCATTCTGATTTGCACATGTCCCTTTTTGAACGTGGCATCCATAATTGAACACTGTGCTTGAGTTGATAACGTAACCCTGTGAAAATGCCCAGATTAGGCTATTACCTTATTATAGTAGTAAGGGCCAGTTGGGATACTCTGTAAGTCTGAGGTGGTTTGGTACCTGACTGAGAGGAAACTGCCTTCCCGGGGAATTCCCTGGTGGTTAGTCCAGATGATAAAGAGTTGGCTTGGGTTTGAAAATTGGCTAATATGACAACTCAGACCCAAGTCAAGTTTGTTATCACTTCAGTTTACTAATAAATTAGCAAACTTGCAAAGAACAATGCCTTCCTAGTTCCCCACAGAAACATGCCCCAATTCTGGTGATCAGAGCAGTCTTTTCAGAGGGAGAAAACTTGTCTAATGAGTTCAGTCAGGACTAAATTTTTGTAAGATTAGGCTTGGGGAGGGGCTGGGTCAGCATTCAAGGGTCTACCATCTACCACGTAAGAAAACTCCTGTTGGGGACTTCCCTGGTGGTCCAGTGGTTAAGACTCCGTGCTCCCAGTGAAGGGGGCCTGGGTTCGATCCCTGGTCGGGGAGCTGGATCCCGCGTGCCGCAACTGAGGCCCTGCATGCCACAACTAAGAGCCCGCATGCAGCAACAAAGATCCAGCATGCCGCAACTAAGACGTGGCGCAGCCAAATAAATAAATACATATATACACAAATTATTTTTTAATAATACTTTAAAAGAAAAGAAAAGAAAATTCCTGTCGTACTATTGGGCCCATAGCAGGCCCGCCCATGGCTTACCCCACATGCTACTGAATACCTTATGGCAATATTAAACTACTAACTAGCTACACATTCAGCAACACAGAAAACTGAAACAAAGGGAACAAACTGATTTATAGTACAATGCCATTCATGTAAATTAAAAACATGCAAAACTATATTTTATGAAGTTTCATAGGTATTTAATAACACCCAGGGAACCTGTGGACGGAGAGGACGTTGAGAAGGGAAGAAGGGAAAAATATAAAATGAGATAAAACAAGAGGGGGAATTCCCTGGTGGTCCAGTGGTTAGGATTCAGCGCTTTCACTGCCATGGCCCAGGTTCAATCCCTGGTTGGGGAACTAAGATCCCACAAGCCACACAGAACGGCCAAAAAATAAATTAATAATACATAAATTTAAAATGTCTCTTCAGATCATTTCATGTCAGAAAATTTCTTTTCAGACATTTTTTCAAAGAAGACGTACTAATGGCCAACAAGTGTGTGAAAAGATGCTCAACATCATTAGTCATTAAGAAATGCAAATTTAGGGCTTCCCTGGTGGCGCAGTGGTTGAGAGTCCGCCTGCCATTGCAGGGGACACGGGTTCGTGCCCCGGTCCAGGAAGATCCCACATGCCGCGGAGTGGCTGCGCCCGTGAGCCATGGCCGCTGAGCCTGCGCGTCCGGAGCCTGTGCTCCGCAACGGGAGAGGCCACAACAGTGAGAGGCCCGCGTACAGCAAAAAAAAAAAAAAAAAAAAAAAAGAAATGCAAATTTAAACCACAGTGAGATGCTACCTCACATCCACTTGGATAGCTATAATAATAAAGGGAAAATAGCAAGTGTTGACAAGGATGTGGAGAAATTGGAACTCTTATTCATTGCTGGTGGAAATGTTAAATAGTACAGACACTGTGGAAAACAGTTTAGCAGTTCCTTAGTAAATTAACATAAAATTACCATATGACCTCATAATTTCATTCCTGGGTATACATCCAAAAGAAGTGAAAACAGGTGCTCAACAAAAACTTGTACATAAATGTTCTTAGCAGGACTATTCACAATAGCTAAAAGATGGAAACAGCAGAAATGGCCATTAACTGACAAATGGATAAACAAAATATTATTTGAATAAAGTACTGATACATGCTACAACTCAGATGAACCGTAACATTACACTACATGAAAGAAGCCAGTCACAAAAGGCCATATTATATGATTCATAAGTACGAAAATATTTTATTTTCACATGTATGAAAAGGAATAAAGTGGGATTCCATTTACATGAAACATCCAGAATATGCAATCTCACAGAAACACAAAGCAGGTGAATGGTTGCTGGGGGAAATGGGAGCAGCTGCTTAGTGGGCATGGATTTCTTTTTGCGGTGATAAAAGTGTTCTGGAAATAAGTGGTG
The DNA here is from genome assembly GCF_000442215.2 of Lipotes vexillifer. NCBI lineage: Eukaryota > Metazoa > Chordata > Mammalia > Artiodactyla > Lipotidae > Lipotes > Lipotes vexillifer. Next base: position 283,786 of record NW_006798707.1, on the reverse strand, counting down.
GTGATGTTTGCACAGCAAATATAATAATAAATAAACAAGGACTTTAAAAAAAGTGAGGAAGGGATTAACATTGTACATGGAGATAGAGGAAACTGATATTGATACTCCTTATAGATATCAGAATAATAGTAAAGTGAGGGGAAAAAACCCTAAGTATTTGGTTTGGTTTGATAAAAAGAACACAGATTCTGGCTGTTTGCTTTTATGCCTAACTGACACATAGCATAACAATAGTCATGCAGATTTTAAAATTTGTGGCAGATTGATTTGATCACGGAAGCTCAGACTTCATGGAATTGCCTGTTCACAAAGCTTGTACTCTGCTCTCAGCTGTCCCTTGTCAGCCCTTGCCCAGCCCTGTCTGGTCCCAGCTTTTCAGACTAAGCACCCAGTTATTTGCAGGCTGCCCCACCTCTTTCCCAGAGCCAGAGAGAGGATAGAATCGCAGGGTATCAAAAGCCCTCATGCTACATACCAATTGAATTAGACACTGCCAAGATAATATCTGAGCTCAGCCATCTCTTTTGTCCAAAATACCCCCAGGAGGAAGCGAGGCTCTCTCCCATGTCGCTTGTGCATCCAGCATTCCACTACCCTTTGCCCTACCTCAGGGCTCTGGTGTCCCTGGCAGCCACATGGAGATCCTGTTTCTTTGCCTTGTTCTTACCAGTGCCAGTCCGCCACCCCTCACCCATATTCACACTCCCTTCCTTGTGTAATGGACATTTGACAGGTCTTTGGCTGCCCAGCCTTGAACCCCTTCTTTTTTTTTTCTTTTTTCTTTTTTTTGCGGTACGCGGGCCTCCCACTGCTGTGGCCTCTCCCGTTGTGGAGCACAGGCTCCGGATGCTCAGGCTCAGCGGCCATGGCTCACGGGCCCAGCCGCTCCGCGGCATGTGGGATCTTCCTGGACCGGGGCGCGAACCCGTGTCCCCTGCATCGGCAGGCAGACTCCCAACCACTGCGCCACCAGGAAAGCCTGAACCCCCTTCTTTGACTAAGAAACTCTCCACCATGAGTTTTCAGTACGCAGAGCCCTCCTCCCACTATCTTCTCCCCAGCACCCACCCCCACTGCACCCCCAAACACACAGCTAGGCTGTCTGGACATGAGTGGGGCTCTACCAGTCTCAAGCGCCAGCCCAAAACCTTGACACAGGGGCCTAGGACACAAAGAAGCAGGCGCAGTGGGGTGTGTACTGAGAAGGCAGTGGGGTACAGCAGGAGCACCTGGTTTCCAGGGCACCCGTGGGCCCCAGAGCTAGGTGTATCCTCTGTCCAATGCTGGCCCTGCTGCCGGCTGCAGAATCTCTTGAGTGTCTAGAGAGGGCAGTGATGACCTCATTGTCTGGCCTCAACAGACTGCATGTGTGGCCTGTTTCTGTGCCCCAATTCCTTAGCCTGGTTCTCCAGCCTCCCCAGTAATTCTGAGAGCTTCCCAATAGCCCTTCAGTAAATTTATTTTCTGCTTCTATCTGCCAAAGTCAGACTGTGCTGCAACCAAGATTCCTGACGGACACACTTGGTTCTGATAGAACTCCTAGGGTGACTCCGACTTTGCCTGATATTCTTACCATATCCACTTTCTCTTTCCTATTTTCTGCTGCCCTTGCCACTTGGACCTGCTCAAATGTTCTTTTTTTTTTTTTTTGGCTGCACAGCACAGCTTGTGGGATCTTAGTTCCCCGACCAGGGATTGAGCCCTGGCCCGCAGCAGTGAAAGCACAGAGTCCTAACCACTGGGCCTCCAGGGAATTCCCAGGCTGCTGTACTTTTGATCCCTCTTCCCTATGTCTCCACTGCCTTCCTCCAGCTCCCTCCCTTGGGCTCAAGCACCCTGTGCTCCCAGCCCATCCTGAGGCCTGGACAGCTGGGCAGTCATCCTAACCCTTTTGTGATGTCAGCACTGGACCTAGTACTGACCAGGGGAGAGAGTCCTCAGACAGAAGGAAGGGTCACCAAGAGGAAAGAAGGGCATAGGCAGAGAGATGGGAGGGTAGCAGAGACATTTCTTATTTTTATATTTTAATCTAATACTATAAGTTGTCATTTACTGAGTTCCTACATTGTGCTGGCCCTTTACATGCATGACCTCACATTAATACTCTGAGCTGGGGATTATTATAATCCCCATTTTCAAATGAGGAAACAAGAGTTTAAAGGAATAAAGAGGGATGGAATGAGATGATGCCTGGGATCTCCTTTAAAATAATTGGAGGGAGGTAGATGAGTAGGATGTGGATGAGACAAGTTGCCCATGGGTCGATTATTGTGCAACCTGGGTAACAGGTATAAGGAAATTCATACTGTCAAGCTGGATAACAGGTATATGGAAATTCATACTGTTTTGTCTAACTTGTATATAGTTGAATTTTTCCATAATTTAAAGTATGTTTTGTTTTAAGTTAAGAAACTTGATCAAAGTCATACAAATAATAAGTGGTAAAGTTGGGTTTTGATCCCAGGCCCTCCTGACTTCAGCTTTTAACCTCTGCACTGGATTCCTGGCAAAGGTACCTAAAAAGATCTAAGGGGAACAGATTAGTGATTTTCAAAGGATTCAACTAATTTCTGCTCCTGTTCTCTAGGTACATTAAAGCAAGAATCAACAGGGTATGGTCGGGTTATTAATTCCCCACGCCTACAGCTTGTTACAAAGAAGATGCCCCCGTTTTCTCTGCCTGCTTCTGAGTAGGTGCAGAAGCAGCCCATGAGAGAGCCTTTGGCAGCCAGTTTTCTAAAAACACCCAGGCAACAGCTGTCCTTGGCTGTCACCTGACTTGCCAGGCCCTGAGTCAGCACCACGCCCCCACCCAGTCCCCCTTGCTGAGCCAGATCTGACTTGCCCTTTCCTGACTGGGCTGAACCGGTTGGGCCAGCCCAGCCCTGCCCCATCCCAGCATCCTCTTCAGTGGGTGGCTTCTTGCTCCCTGACTCTCACCTGGGGTTCCCACCCTTGCACTGCCCCTGTCAGCTCTGAAGGGAGCTGAAGACCACCCCCGAGCTGTTGGAGATACGGACAGGGCTCAGGAATCTATCCCTGGGTAGAAAGGATGAGCTGGGCCCCAGCATCTCCCACCATCTACCAAAGATAGTCCTCCTTTGCTTGGTGACTCTGGGATTTGCTTTAGGAGGAAAGCAGAGGAAAATACAAAGACACCTCCCCTCTCCTATAGAGGAGGATTCCATGCCTAGGCTCAAACCCAGAAGAGCCCAGGGCTGGGGTGACATGAAGACCAAATTCTTGGTCCTTGTTTTTGTGGAGAATGCTCAATGTCCTCTTTTTTTTAATTAATTTTTTAAATTCATGTATATTCGATTTACAGTGTTGTGTTAATTTCTGCTGTACAGTAAAGTGTCTCAATTATACACATATATACATTTTTTTATATTCTTTTCCATTATGGTTTGTCCCAGGATATTGAATATAGTTCCCTGTGCTATACAGTAGGACCTTGTTGTTTATCCATTCTATATATGACAGTTTGCATCTATTAACCCCAAAATCCCAGCCCAGCCCTCCCCGTTGTCCTCTTATTATACCCATTTCTTGGTCTAGATGTGAAGCTACAGCAAGTGCTGACACGATATATTCCCCAGGTGTTGGTGCTCTGCCATTGACCCCATGACTAAGTCACTAAGGTTAGCTTTTCCCCCATGTCAGCTCTATCCTTCTGGCCTCCAGGCCATCCTGTTCTGAATCCTGGCCCTGCCACTTAGGCACTCATGACCTTGGGCTAGTAACTGACCTCTATGAGCCTCAGTTTTTTGGTTTTTTAAAATATTTATTTGTTTATTTTTTGGCTGCGTCAGGTCTTAGTTGCAGCGCATGGGCTCTTAGTTGCTGTGCGTGGGCTTCTCTCTAGGTGTGGCGCCCAGGCTCCAGGGCCCGTGGGCTCAGTAGTTACGGTCTACAGGCTCAGTAGTTGCGACATGCGGGCTCTCTAGTTGTGGTGCATGGGCTCTGTAGTTACAGCACAGGCTTAGTTGCCCCATGGCATGTGGGATCTTAGTTCCCCGACCAGGGATCGAACCTGCGTCCCCTGCATTGGAAGGTGGATTCTTTTTTAAATTTATTTATTTTATTTGTTTACTTTTGGCTGCAATGGGTTTTCGTTGCTGCCCGCGCTCTTTCTCTAGTTGTGATGAGCGGGGGCTACTCTTCGTTGCGATGCATGGGTGTCTCATTGTACTGGTTTCTCTTGTTGCAGAGCACGGGCTCTAGGCGCGTTGGCTTCAGTAGTTGTGGCTCACTGGCTTAGTTGCTCCACGGCATGTGGATCTTCCCGGACCAGGGATCGAACCCGTGTCCCCTGCATTGGCAGGCAGATTCTGAACCACTGCACCACCAGGGAAATCCTGGAAGGTGGATTCTTAACCACTGGACCACCAAGGAAGTCCCAAGCCTCAGTTTTTATGTCTGTAAAGTAGGAATAAAATACCTACCTTGCAGGTTTATTGTGAGGGTCAGACAATGTTCTGTATGTATAGCACTTAGTAGGTGCACAACACCCATCTGTTTCCTTCACTCTGCGTGGGGATTGGCTTCTGCTCAAATTGGACTGACATCAAAGTTTTCAGGCCTGAAACCAAGTAATGCCCCAGCTCTTGTGTCTCATTTCTGGATACTCAGACCTACTTTCCCATAATTTCCACGTGGGCCAGTCGTTTTCTGATCATCTGCCAGCCCAGACCACACTACACCACTGTCCTGACACCATGATTCTACACACTCTTAATTTGTTCCCTTGGCTACCACCATGCAGTCACACCTGATTATTTCTGTGTTGCCCACTAACTAATGAGCTTCTTCTTCCCTTTCTTTAGCTTCAAAACTCCTGAATGTGAATGTTCCAGAATGTTCTCCCAGCACCATCTCCTTGTGGATACCCAGTTTCTAAGGACCCCCTCTGCCTTGAGTCACACACCCAGATAAACAGCTAGCTCTCCCACTCCCTTCTCCCCTAGCTGCTCTCTGGCCAAAGGAAGTGTGTTTCAGCTCTCTTACCAGGATCAGGGCTTTGTCTAAGTGCGCCAGTTTTCAGTCCCTCTGAAAAACTGGATTGGGAGCCACAATCAGGACAATATTCCAGGCAGGATTTGACTTGGTATGGTAGAAAAGACCCACCACATCTTGTGGTGTGCGTATATACTGGGGTTAATGTAACCTAAGTATATATTGGGACTTTGGCAACTATATCATAGTGTTGACTATTTTAGGTTTGTGGCCAGCTGAAAATCCTAGACCTTTATTCACGAACTGCAGGTGTCTCCAGCATTTTGTACTGTTACAGCCGACTTTATAAGATTTAATTTTAGTATTACATCTATTTATCTCTACTAACTGTCATTTTGTTATCAAGATTATTTTGGTTCATTAACAAATAAATTGCAAGGTAAAAAGTGGTAGAGAGGGCAACTGGTAGAATAAAAGAGACCTAACATATCAACCAATTACAGTATATAGACTTTGTTTAGATCCTGATTTGAACAAATAAACTGCAGAAAATACTTTTTTAATATTTGTGAGACAATTGGAAATTTGAAAAATGGATATTTTATGATTAAGGAATTATTGAGTTTTCTTTTGAGGTGTGATAATAGTGTTAGAATTTTGTTTTTAACAAATAGGATGTCTGAGATTTGCTTCAAAATAGAATGAGGGAATGGAAGTTGGGGTGGGAGAATAGGAGAAACAAGATGGACCATGAGTTGAAAATTGTTGAAGCTGGATAATTGGTAGATGGGGTTTATTATACTATAATGTCTAAATCTGTGAATGTTTGAAATTATCCTAAAGAAAAATTAAAGGAAAATTATTTTTGAATCTTGCCTCTGTCATCAAATGTATTAACTGCGCTTAGTCCTGTAACCTCTCTCCATCTAATAAGCATGATTTCTGTATCTGTATCTAAGTAGTTAATAGACAGGTCAACCAGATCAGCACTAAGAGCAGATCTCTGTGACCCACCAAGATCTACTAGGTTGACTCATTCGTCAGTCCTTTTTGGAAATGGCTGATCAATGAAACGTGACTCCAACTAACTCAATTATCCAGTCTTTGTTTACAAGGATATCATGAAAAACTTGTCTAGTGCCTTGCAAGAATCAAAATGCAAAATGCCAAGCATTACCCTTATCTGCCACTTTAGCAATATATTTTTTTAAATTAAGAGTTTTGATCCATTTATTTAAGTGAATTAATGTTAGTTCCAAGTATCCATCTTTCTTTTCCAAAACACCCAAAGGTGACTTGTTCTAAATAATCCAATTCTGAAATTGAAAGCATCAACAGTAACTCACTATAGTTTGTCCCCTACCATAATGCTGGGCCAATATGCTCCCCTTTCCACACACATGACCCAGGCCACAACAGTCAAAGTCTAATCCTGGATTTTTGTTGGGAAACACATTTTCTTTCCCTGCTAAATTAGGTTGTAATCCCATATTCACTGGTGGTCATCCTGCCATCACTTGGGGAGAGTCTGCCTGAGAATGAAGCCAACACAGAGGAAAGCAGAGCTGAGGGATGGAAAGATGGATTACATCATTTGAGTCTCTAGATTTGGCTATGCCTAAAGCCAGCAACCCCTGTAATTTTCAGCTATGTGAGCCAATACATTCTATTCTTTTCTTAAACCAGTTTAAACTGGATTTCTGCCACTTGCAAAAGAAGTCCTGACTAATAGAGTGTGTGTTGTCGGTTGAGCAATGGAATGCATAATCTAAAATGCTCCATTTTGTATAAGAACTTTTTGTATGGTCATATGGTATAGGCAACATTTTTAAAAAACACCTTTATTGAGATATCATTCATACACCACAAAATTCATCTATTAACATATACAATTCAGTGGTTTTTAGTATAGTCACAGAGTTGCGCAACTATTGCCACCATCTTATTTTAAACCATCTTCATCACCCCCAAGGAAACTGTATCCATTAAGCATCATTTCCCAGCCCCAATTCCCCCTACAACCTTCCTTTAACCCCTACCATCCACTAATCTACTTTCTGTCTCTATGAATTTGACTATTCTGGATATTTCATATAAATAGAATCATACAATATGTGGACTTTTGTGACTGGCTTCTTTCACATAACACAATATTTTTAAGGTTTTTGCATGTTGTGGCAGATGAATAATAATTCATTCTGTGGAAATACCACATTTTATTTATATATTCATCATTGATGTACCTTTGTGTTGTGTCTACTTTTGGTTACTATGAGTTATGCTGCTGTGAACATTTACGTACAAGTTTTTGTGGGACATGTGTTTCAGTTGTCTTGGGTACATACCTGGGAATGGAACGGCTGAGCCATATGGTAACTTCCTATTTAACTTTTTGAGGAATTGCCAAACTATTTTCCAAAGTAGCCACACCATTTAAATTCCTACTAGCAGCATATAAGCATTCTAGTTTCTCCACATCCTCAGCAACACAAGTTATTTTGTCTCTCTTATTTTAGCTATGCTAACGGGTGAAGTAATATCTTACAGTGGTTTGGATTGGCGTTCCCCTAGTGATTAATGATGTTGAGCATCTTTTCATGTGCTTATTGCCATTTATGTATCTTCTTTGGAGAAATGTATATTCAAAACTTTTGCCTAGTTTTGACTTGTGTTGTCTTTTTTTAAATTTTTTAATTTGTTTGTTTATTTATTTATTTATTTATTTATTTTTGCGGTACGCGGGCCTCTCACTGTTGTGACCTCTCCCGCTGTGGAGCACAGGCTCCAGACGCGCAGGCCCGGCGGCCATGGCCCACGGGCCCAGCCACTCCGCGGCATGTGGGATCTTCCCGGACCGGGGCATGAGCCCGTGTCCCCTGCATCGGCAGGTGGACCACTGCGCCACCAGGGAAGCCCTGTGTTGTCTTTTTAAATTGTAAGAGCTATTTATGCAGTCTCTTATCAGATATATGATTTGCAAATATTTTCTCCTATTCTCTATGTTTTCTTTTCACTTTCTTGATGGTATCCACTGAAGCACAAACATTTTAAATTTTGATAGAGTCTAATTTACCTTTTTTTTTCCCCCTCTCACTTATGCTTTTAGTATCATGTCTAAAAAAAGCATTGCCTAATACAAGGTCAAGAAGATTTACTCCTATTTTGTCTTTCAAGTGCTTTATAGTTTTGGCTCCTACATTTAAGTCTATGATCCATTTTATTTTTTTTTTTTTTAACATCTTTATTGGAGTATAATTGTTTTACAATGGTGTGTTATATGATCCATTTTAAGTTAATTTTTTTTAATATGGTGTGAGGTAGGGGTCCAACAGCATTCTTTTGTGTGTGGCTATCCAGTTGTCCCAGCGCCATTTGTTATATGCTTTCCTCCATGGATACAACATTGTTTTTGTAAACATGTTTTACTTAGAACAATATTAATGTAAATTTATATTCTCTGATCACACCCCAGTTGCTTTTGTCAGCAATGTGACATGCTGGAGATTGGGGATGAGGGTGATTTTTCTGTGGGTGATTAAACATTTGACTAGAAGATGATGAGCATGTGTACAATGATGCCCAATGCTAGTGTGCATCATAATCACCTGAGGAAATTTTTTTTAATGGGAAGTCCCAAGCCCCACCCCAACCTACTGCATCAGAATTTCCTGGGAACATTCTGTCTCTTACACATATAGAATCATAGAACATTAGAAATGGAAGAGCCCATAGGGTCATAAATTCATCTCCTCATTTTCAAATTGATGATTGGCTTTGCTCTCACTCCCTCTAAACATCAAGGCCAGCCTGAGCACTTTGTTTGTATCCTCCCCAACACATTCAAATTCAACAATACTTATGATTAATAAGATTTTATTGAAGCCTTCATGGGAAGATGGAGAAGAGGATTACTTCACACACCACAATGAAAAACTTAATTATATCCCTCCATTTGACTAGCTAGACCTGTTCTTCCGCCCAGAGTTTTCTCCCTTGCTACCCTATTGTCAGGTCTCTTCTCTTTTCAACTTAATTTGAAATTCCTCCTTTTTTCCCAAACCATTCAACTATGGTCTCAAGGTTTTTTGTTTTTGGTTTTGGTTTTAAAATTATTTATTTATTTATTTGGCTGTGCTGGGTCTTAGTTGTCGCAGGCGCGATCTTCGTTGCCGTGGGTGGGATCTTCGTTGCCGTGGGTGGGATCTTCGTTGCGGCCTATGGGATCTTTAGTTGTGGCATGCAGGAACTAGTTCCCTGACCAGGGATCGAATCTGGGCCCTCTGCATTGGGAGCAAGGAGTCTTAACCACTGGTTCACGAGGGAAGTCCTTGGCTTCAAGTTTATACACACTCAACAAAGCAATAGTACAATAGCTACCTGAAAAGCAACCGACTACTTTTCCTCAAGCATTCTCCTGGGAAAGTGGGAGGTGTCTCAGTTCATCCCATGGTCATAGAGCCATATAACATGATTTATCATATGATATCTCGTGAAGGCTTATTAAGAACAAGACACTGGGCTAAGTACCTCATAAAAATGACTTAATGTCATGTAGCTCATTAATGGTAAATCTGGTATAGAATTTTAATCGTAAGGGTCAAAGCACAACTTCTAAGCCTCTCATATTCATAGTCTTCAATTTCTTTGGCTCCACAGCTCTGTGAGATAGATGAAAAATTTCTATTATTTCATCTTTTAAAGATAGGGAAACTGAGGTCCAGTGACTATGCAGCTCAGTTAGTAGAAAGTTTTGATCTGGGGTCTAGGATTGTTTATCTTGAGCAGGTTATGTGAAATTGTGGCTGAAATCTCCCTGGGAAGCCACAATGGAAAATGTAACCAATAAGGGACACTGTGTAATCCTCAACACTGTAACATGAGGTCAAGCCTAAAGCACTGAGGCGTTATTACTGATAAGGAGCACAGAGAAGGAAGAATGGGGGAGGACAGACTGTCAGTGTTTCCCCTACAGTGACAGGAAAGGGATGGCAGCGTTGGGCAAGGCAGGATCCTGTTTGGCAAGGGACGTCTGTCCCCATGTGGGAAAGCATGACTCATCGGGGTGCCACAGCTCAGTGACACAATCTCTTAAGATCTTCCAAGTCACTTTGTCCGACTCTGTATTTACCAAGCAACTCTCAGATCTACTTTTGGCTTCTAAACTCCGCCTTCCCACAGAGTAAAGAACGTGCTGACTGGGGTTTCTTCAGGCCTATTGTCAATTATATTTTATAGGTTGAATGAATAATGCTGTATCTGGTCTCTCCCTCATGAGTTTGGTTTAGAGTGAGTTTATTCATTCAATGTTAATTCAACAAATATTTATTGAGTGTCATCCATGCAGCAGGCGTTGGTCCAAGCCCTTGTGATACAAGTAAGATAAGATCCCTATCCTCATGGAGTGCACACACTAATGAGGGGTACCACGTAACTGAAAAGCAAACAAATCAATAGATCATTTCAAACTGTGACACTCCTCACCTAGGATTACTGAATTCCTTCCCACAGGCTCAACTATACCTCAAGTTCTATAAACCTCCCCCTCCCATACTCACTTTGAAGACTTAAGAGGCATTAGCCCCATCTCAGAGGGTTCAGCATCAAATTTCCTTTCTAGTCTGACCTGGACCCTGAGAGGGTGTGTTTCAGTGAGATCCATTGCCTCCTTCACTGCTGGAGGTCTAGCCCCTGGACCTCAGTGGTGTTTCCTAGGCCATGACGATAACTTCATCCATTTGTTCACTGAATAGATACTTTCTGCACTCCTCCTGGGCACCAATAATTTGGGGCTGGGGACTCAGAAATGAATAAGACGTGGTCCCTGCCCTTCAGTTCACAGTCCAAGGAAGGAGGCACACACTAATGATTCCTGTGCTTCTCCTATGGGTGAGGAGAGAGGGAAGAGCAGGGTGCTGTGTGTCCAGAAGAGGGTTCCTAAGTCATACTGGAGAGATGGGTGATCAGGAAAGTGTCTCTGAGGCGGGGATATTTAAACTGAGGTTTTGTTTGTTTTAAAGTAACTTCTATTATTTTTTTCTTTACAAAAATAACAATTGTTGATATTTGAGAAAATACAGAAACAAAGGGCATTTAAAGCCACCCATAAAGACACCATTGATAACAATTTGGTGGTGTGTATCTTCCAATCTCTTTGCTATTTGAACTTAGTTTTGGAGGGCAAAGATTTACCTTGACAGTGAACACAGGGAGGAGAAAATATTTGGTAAAGGCAATTGTCCTTATGTTGCTTTAAAAACCTGATGTAATAGATAAAGACATAAAAGTATATATATACATATATATATATATATATATTTTTTTTTTTTTTTTTTTTTTGGCTGCATTGGGTCTTCGTTGCTGCATGCAGGCTTTCTCTAGTTGCGGCGAGCAGGGGCTACTCTTCATTGTGGTGCGCGGGCTTCTCATCGCAGTGGCTTCTCTTGTTGCGGAACACGGGCTGTAGGCCCGCGGGCTTCAGTAGTTGCAGCACGTGGGCTCAGTAATTGTGGCTCACAGGGTCAGTAGTTGTGGCGTGTGGGCCCTAGAACATGCGGGCTTCAGTAGTTGTGGCGCATGGGCTTAGTTGCTCTGCAGCATGTGGGATCTTCCCGAACCAGGGCTCAAACCTGTGTCTCCTGCATTGGTAGGCGTATTCTTAACCACTGTGCCACCAGGGAAGTCCAGTATATATTTATATATACCTTTTGTTCATTGAAATATTGCTGGCATCTAGCCAGCACATGATAGACAGTAGTTGCTCAACAGATTTGTTAGTTTTAAAAAAATAAAGGAACAAGATGTAATGGAAAGATGAGCCTTTGAATATTAAAGCATAAAAGGTAGTTCCTTCTTTGAGGCCCAGCGTCTGCACAATGGAAAGGAGAGGGTCCTAGGGAGGGGCCATGCTAGGCTGAGGTCTCCTGTCACTTGTTAGCAACAGTGTGAACTATACAAAGACTGACGACTGTGCTATCCTGGGAGAGAAGGTGTCAGAAGGAAGGAGGCTTCTGGGTGGTCAGGTATGAGGGACGGAGGAGGCTCCGACTGCTGTATGAGGTGGCCTTGCCGCAGGGATGTAGGTAGCCAGTAGGGGTTGCTCATCTACTCCCACAGAGCTCCTCCTGGTACTGTGTGGAAAAGTTGGCATGGAGACTTTGAGACATGTATCATATAACTAGCATTCAGAAAGGCGTGGAAAGAAAATAGATTTCATAGCGCCACCTATCGTTTCTCAGGTGACTGGGAGGGGTTTTTCCTCAGGAAGAAGGAGAGGGTTTTTTTTGTTTTGTTTGTTTTTTTGTGGTACGGGGGCCTCTCACCGCTGTGGCCTCTCCCGTTGCGGAGCACAGGCTCCGGACGCGCAGGCTCAGCGGCCATGGCTCACGGGCCCAGCCGCTCCGCGGCATGTGGGATCTTTCCGGACCGGGGCACGAACCCGCGTCCCCCGCATCGGCGGGCGGACTCTCAACCACTGCGCCACCAGGGAAGCCCAAAGGAGAGGTTTTAGGGACCTTTACCCAGGGCCACCAGGTACAGTGGTTCACATAGTGCACTCCACAAAGGCACCACATTGAAGGAGGCAACTTGCATGGCCAGGCAGGCATATACCAACCTGAATGAGAATGGGCAAGCAGTTGCAGATATTCTAGGCCTCTTGGCTGGAGCAACCCAGGAGGGTTGCTATGTAAACCCTGACTTGCATACACAGCCATGCACAGACTTGACAGCAAACGCTTGCACATACTCACAGCCAGTGCCCAGCCACGTCTGTCTCAAGTGCATGGTGGGTGGACCTGAGGTCTCTTTTCTCACCACTCGCTGCTGTCAGAGGCCCAGCTTCTAACACTCACTCCTCCCCCAACTCTAAACTTGACATAGTTCACCTAGGAAGCTGGGGGAAGGATGAAGTTGTGGTGGGCTCACAAGTTGACAAAGGGAAAGAAGTGGCATTAGGTTATATGTGAAAGAGCAAGGGTGTGAGTAGGCCTGAATGCAGCCACGGATGCTTCATGCTAGGACCCTGACCGGCTGCCTGGGCCAAGCCCAGGATTTGAGCCAGCAATCGCTACTGCACGGCTTGTGCAAACAATGTGCTAACTTAAACTGTTTTAACTTGAAGGCGACACTTTTCCTAACTTGCAGAACCTAGGGGCAGCCCTGGCCTTGCCCTATGTATTTCCTCCCCTCTTTTTACATCTTAACACGTTGTATAACTTCTGCTTCCTCTTGGGTTACAAGGAGACAAGTTCTGAAAGGCAAATTCTGATGTTTCTAAAGCATGTGAAAGAGATTTGAAAACAAAGTACTAGTCAGGGATTGCAAACTCGTATGCATGCTGGAGACAGGAGGCGAGGAGTTAATCTACGTGTATAGTGTGGGCCTTTATGTATTTAATTCTGGGGGGTAAGCTTCATGGAAGTGTAATTTACATACAATAAAATTTACCAATTCAATGGCTTTTGACAAGTGCATACAGATATGTAACTACCACCATAATCATGATATAGAATATCTCTATTACACCAAAAGTTCCCTTGTGGCCCTTAGCAGTCAATCCTTTCCCTCTAATTTCTGGCCCCTGGCAACTACTTATCTACTTCCCTCACTGTTGTTTTGCCTTTTCCAGAATTTCATATAAATGGATCCATACATTCTGTAGTCTTTTGTGTCTGGCTTCTTTCTCTTGGCATAATGCTTGTAAGATTCATTCTATTGGGCATGTATCAGTTGTATTTCTTGAATGGCATACCATTGAATGGGCATACCACCAATTGCTTATCCCTCCATTAATAATGGACTTTTTGTGTTGTTTCTGGGTTTTGGCTATTTTAACTAAAGTTTCTACAAACCTTCATGTACGTGTTTCTGTAAGACACACTTTTCCATTTCTCTTGGGTAAATGTGTGTTTACTTTTATAAGAAACTGCAAAACTCTTTTCCAAAGTGGCTGTATGATTTTTGCATTTCCAGCAGCAAAAACTGAGAGTTGCTCCACAGTCCTGCCAACACTTGGTATTGTCAGCCTTTTTATTTTTAACATTTCTGGTGAGTGTGTCGCGGTATGTCATTATGGTTTTAACTTACATTTCCCTAATGACTAATGAGGTTAAGTATCTTTCCATGTACTTATTGGCCGTTACATATCTTCTTTTATGAAGTGTTTGTTCAATAGACACTCTGCACACACATGCACGCACCCACAGTTGGTTCTGTTTCTCTGGAGAGCCCTGACTGGTACAGTTATTTTTCTCCAATGAGTATATTTCCTTTGTTTTAGCAGGAAATTTTCTTGACTGGGCTGGAATGGCAAATCCTGTTTCTTGTGCAGCATCTTCATCCTTTATTCATGTCATTTGTTTTTAGCTGAGCTACTTTGAGTCTGTTCCATGCATATGTGGTTCAAGAATCAGTAAGAGATATGAGTAGACAGAGTTTGGAGATCTCCTCTCTGGTTCTCTTCTTTCTGAGGTTCTACTGTCTTCAGTCTTCACTGTTTTCCTGGCTTGTTTTTTCTGGTTTCCCAGGCCATAAGGACTGTGTGTTTTACCTTGTGAACCCATCTGCCCTTTGTGTGCAACGTGGGACACACCTGGCCTTGGGCTCAGTCTATCTGCTTCTGTTTACTCTCCACTAACTGCAGAGTACCAGCTCCAGCCTCAGTTCAGTTTGCCTTTAGCTGGGCTACTTTGTGTGCTCCATTCATGAGTCAGCGAGGTGGGTCAGAGAGGTAGGTAGAGAGTCTCCAGTATCTTCAGGTAGTTCCTTTTGGTATTGAGCCCAGATTTTACCACTGTTTTCTGTAGGGAAGATTCATGTGGTAGAATCTTAATCTGTCACACTTGGAAGCAGAGTCACAGCTTTTGTATTTCTATTTCACCTTCATTTTTGAAAGATGTTTTCCTTCTTGGTTGGCAGTTTTTCTCTCAGTGCTTCATTTTTTTTTTTTAATAAATTTATTTATTTATTTTTGGCTGCACTGGGTCTTCGTTGCTGCAGGTGGGCTTATCTCTAGTTGTGGTGAGCAGGGGTTACTCTTCATTGTGGTATGTGGACTTCTCATTGCAGTGGCTACTCTTGTTGCGGAGCACGGGCTCTAGGTGCACGGGCTTCAGTAGTTGTGGCCTGTGGGCTCAGTAGTTGTGGCTCGCAGGCTCTAGAGCACAGGCTCCGTAGTTGTGGCGCATGGGCTTAGTTGCTCCGAGGCATGTGGGAACTTCCCGGACCAGGGCTCGAACCTGTGTCCCCTGCATTGGCAGGCAGATTCTTAACCACTGAGCCACCAGGGAAGTCCTCTCTCAGTGCTTTAAAGATGTCTCTCCACTACCTCCTGGTCTGCATCCTGGCCAGCAAGATGGCTACCACCCTTATCTTTGTTCCTCTGCACATCATCTGTTTTTTGCCTCTGGTTGCTTTCAACATTTTTGTCTTTATCATTGGTTTTTTAGCAATTTGATTATGATGTGCCTTGATGTGGTTTTCTTCATGTTTTCTCTGCTTGGAGCTTGTTGAGCTTCTTTGATTTGTAAGTTTTTAGTTTTCATCAAATTTGGAAATTTTTCAGTCATTATTTCTTCAAATATCTTTTCTGTCCTCTCCTCCACCCCACACTCTCTTTCTGGGACTCCAATTATATGTATGTAAGGCTGCTTTAAAGCTATATCAGCTCACTGATGTTCTGTTCATTTTTTTAACCAGTCTTTTTGTTTCTATCTGTGTTTTATTTTGGATTGTTTCTATTGCTATGTTTTCACAGTCAGTAAGCTTTTCTTATTTACTGTTAATCTGCTATCAATCCCATTCAGTGTATTCTTCATCTAGAACTTTGATCTGGGCCTCTTTTATATCTTCTACTTCACTCTCATGATGCTCATGCTCTCCTCTACCTTCTTGAACATCTGAAATGTATTAATAGTAGCTGTTTTAATGTCCTTATCTAAAACTAGCAGTATAATTTCTGGATCTGTTTCTATTGGTTGATTTTTCTTCTGCTTGTTTGAATGATAGGTAATTTTTTAATTGGATGCCAGATATTTTGAATCTTATGTTGTCGGGTACTAGTATATTTTTTTTGTTTTAGGATTTTTTCTTTTAGATATTTTGGTAGTTAATATGGGATGCAGTTGTTACTTGGAAACAATTTAATCCTTTTACTGTGCACTTTTAAGCTTTGTTAGGTGGGTCCAAAACACCTCTTAGATGGGAGCTAATTTGGCTTGTTATCTATGCCCAGTGTGTTGGGAGGTCTTTCTATTCTGGCTGGTGGGAACACCAACTCTTCAAGAGTTCTCTCTCTCTCTGTGGTAGCCTGGAAACTCTCTCCAGACAGTGAGCAGGGACATTGGTGGGACTCATCTCATTTGTTTTCATTCTCTCAGGGATCACTGTACCGCCTGTTATCCAAAGTCTTAAAACTATTGTTTTATATCTTTTGTTCAATTTTTTTTTTTTTTTTTTTGCGGTACGCGGTCCTCTCGCTGTTGTGTCCTCTCCCGTTGTGGAGCACAGGCTCCGGACGCACAAGCTCAGCGGCCATGGCTCACGGGCCCAGCCGCTCCGCGACATGTGGGATCTTCCCTGACCGGGGCACAAACCCACCTCCCCTGCATCGGCAGGCGGACTCTCAACCACTGCGCCACCAGGGAAGCCCATGTTCAATTTTATAATTGACTAAGGCAGAGGATAAATCTAGGTCCTGCTACTTCATCATAGCCAAAAGTAGACATTGCTTTTATTCTTTTAAGTGATCCTTTTTATTGAAACATAGCAAACATACATAAAAATGTACAAATCCTAAGTGAATGGCTCCATAAACTTCCACAAAATAAACACACCTGTGTAACCACCTCCCATATTGATAAATAGAACATCACTAGCACCCCAGAAATTTCATGTTCCTTTCCAGTTATTACCTCTCTTCCCAGAATAACCACTGTTCTAATATGTAGCACCACAGTGCATGTTTTTGAACTTTATATAAATGGAATCCTGTAGTATGTACTTTATGTCTGGCTTCTTTCACTCAACATGTTTGTCAGATTCATCCATGTTGTTATGTGAAGCAATAATTAATTCATTTCCGTTGCTGTGTAACATTCCATTTTATGAATATACCACATTATTTATTCTACTGTTGATGGGTATTTGAGTTATTTCGAGTTTGGGGGCTATTATGAATAGTGCTGCTATGATCATGTTTGCACATATTTTTTGTGTATATATGTACGTATTTTCAGGGGTAGAATTGCTGCATCATAAGCTAGGCATCTTTTCTACTTTAGTGGATACCACCAAATAGTTTTCCAAAGTAGTTATCCCAATTTACATTCCTTCTAGGTTTATATGAGAATTCCAGTTGCTCCATATCCTCACCAATACTTGCTATTATGTCTTTTTCTTTTTAGCCATTCTGATGGATTTTACTTACACTGCCTTTCAGAACACACTACAGACATAATAAAACTACCAGGTGGAATGAGCTAACAGTGCGCCAGTTTGAGACTCCTGTATATAAGGTTTTCTTCTCAATGGCTTTGAGCATTCCTAAAAGCATTCGGTTGTTACATTTGTGTTCATCAACATTATTTGAGTGCAATTTGAAAGCTAAGTGTTTGATGATTCACCAGGTGAAGATATGGTGGGAGGGAAGGCAAACAGGGGCATTCTTGGCAGAGAAAGCAATACATGGAAAGGAAGTCATAAAAGGACCTGGCTCAGGGCTACCTGGTACAATCGTACATGATTCTTAGAATTTCTCTTCACTTCTTTGTCTGTGGGAATGGCACCTCCAGAAATTATGCAGTGCACAACTCATCAATATGTACACAGCAGCCATGCCTATAATGGTCAGGGATGATACGAAATTTGCTGTGACTGGAGGGAAGGGTGGGTGGGGTAGAGAATCAGGAGAAGCCAGATCCAGAACTGAGACAATATAACTGACTCAGATTTTGACAGAGGCTTACTTTAAAACTCCACCCTGCCCCTACCCCTACTAGATGAGGGATTGTACAAGCTTCCTCCTCTTGGATCCCTCAGCCTCTGAGCCAACAGGGCTGCCACTGAAGTGGGGCCGGGGTGAAACCCAAGCCAGGAAGGAGAAATGCTGAGTGTGCTCCAGCTTGTCTTTCTACATGACTCTGGTCTCAGCAAGTTGAGGAACCAACGCCCTGTCCTTCCTCTATGTTGGGCTTCCTCTCTTGCCTGCAGCCTCAGCACACTCCTGTGCCTGGGAAAATTGGTAACCCTGGATGGGACACTGTGCCCACCTAACTAACACCTAGGTTTGTGTCATTGAGGCACTGGAAGTGGTTTCTGAAGGCACAAGAAAACGAAAGGAACATCCCAGGTCTCCCACATACCTCCCCATGACCTGCCAGAGTGAAGGGTATCCCTCTGAAAGAATGATACTTTTTGGGTCGACACTCTGTCTATAAGCCCTCATTACACTTTGTGTGTGTGTGTGTGGGGGGGGGTATGCTTGTTAAGGGCATTAAATGGTTAAAGTAGGGCTACCTGTTGGGTTAGAAGGAACTATCCACCGTCTGTCAGAGAGGGCAGGGTCTCTCCTGGAAGGAGAGGCTCATGTTCAAGCTCTGCCTTTCTTCCACTTACTCGGACAAAAAGTACTTGGACAATATATTCCTTAAAGTAGAAACTGGGACTGATGGAAGGGTTCCAGGGAATGACAGAGAGAGACTCTCTCTTGGCTCCGGCAAAAAAGGGAGTAGCTCTAGAGAAGTAAGTGGTAAGGTTAGGGAGTTTGGGAGTGACATGTACACACTGCTATATTTAAAATGGATAACCAACAAGGACCTACTGTATAGCACAGGGAACTTTGCTCAATATTATGTAGTAACCTAAATGGGAAAAGAATTTGAAAAAGAATAGATACATTTATATGTATAACTGAATCACTTTACTGTATGCCTGAAATTATCACATTGTTAATCAACTCTACTCCAATATAAAATAAAAAGTTTAAAAAAGAAAATAAAAATAAATTGAATTAGAAGAATAGCAAAAACTAATGATAATGTTATTAGAAATTAATCAGGCAAAAAAGATGGAACATCCCCAGTAAAGCAGTATAAAAAAAAAAAAAAAAGAGGGGCTTCC
>NW_006798707.1:243498-264551 GCF_000442215.2 Lipotes vexillifer | reverse complement strand
AAAAAAAAAAAAAAAAAAAAAAAGATGTGGTAAGATGGTACCTCCCCAGAAGGAGACAAAAGCCAAAGCAAGGAACCTGGCAAAGGTTCCATGGTTGCACCAGAACTCTGGGACTAGAGTGTACACGGTGATATCAAGATGTCAGCTGGAGATTTGGCCCTGGGACTAAGTTAACTATGATATGAATAGATACCTATCCAACCTAGCTTTTTGGCTTATTTTTCTGCTTCTTCACAAGGTCAACTTTTTTTTTTGGCCACACTGTGTGGCATGCGGGATCTTAGTTCCCCGACCAGGGATTGAACCCATGCCCCCTGCAGTGGAAGTGTGGAGTCCTAACCACTGGACAGCTAAGGAATTCCCACAAGGTCAACTTTTTTTTTTTTTTTTTTTTTTTTTTTTGCGGTACGCGGGCCTCTCGCTGTTGTGGCCTCTCCCGTTGTGGAGCACAGGCTTCGGACGCGCAGGCTCAGCGGCCATGGCTCACGGACCCAGCCGCTCCGCGGCATGTGGGATCTTCCCAGACCGGGGCACGAACCCGTGTCCCCTGCATCGGCAGGCGGACTCTCAACCACTGCGCCACCAGGGAAGCCCAAGGTCAACTTTTAAATCAATCAACAGAGGTACACACTTAAAATGTGTTCCCTGTGGCTTGAGGCTTATGAGGAGCAGAGAACAAGAGACACAGGGTCTCCCCTCAAAGAGGCTACTAAGTAATCAGAGAGAGGAGAATAAGGCATGTGAAACACCTAAGGAATAGTACAACTGATACGATTTTGTGTTTCTATTTTAAGCCAAAATGAAAATTAGCATGAACTCCCTGAGCAGACACCAGCTGGGCAACAGTGAGAGTGTGAAGCATCCCAGGAGGCAGGGAGGAGCTGTCCTGATCCTGGGACTCAGAATTGTTTCCAGTTCATCCATAAGTGTTGATGATCCATGTGTGAACTGTCAAATAAACTGTAATATCCCTGAAAAAATGAATAAACAAGATAATGAAAGACCATATCTAATTAAATGCTAATCTATGTGGGCTGAGGGGATCCACATGTACCCAAGAGGTTCCAGCTGCTAGGAAATGTACAATTCTTGCTGGACAGAGCCTGAAGGAAGGGTAGGCTTGGGATAAACAAACAAAGGGCATTCTGGACAGGTGAACAGTGTGAGGAAAAGGCAAAGAAATATTCACCTTCAAAATCACTCCCATTTCCATTGAATTTTAAAGTTTTCAAAGAAACTTAATAGCCCTGCTCTTTTTTTGATCTTCTCAGCAGCCTCAAGCATTTGACAGAACAGATTCCCACTCACAAAGAAAGTGAAAACTGGAGAGAGTCTGTTGATTTTGTTTGCTCAGCCTCTCTCTCTCCCATTTTCTGCATCTAGCATCCTGGTTTTCCTTGGAAAAACATCTCTCTCCACTCTCAGACCAACCAGTGTTCTGACTCCACCTCTGAATCCAGGGTGGGCCTAACCAGACCTGGTCTACTACTGAACTACCACCACAGTAGTTCACGGATGGGCATGTGACCCAAGTAGGCCAATGAGACTCACATCCAGAACATTTGCTGGAAAACTGGGGAAGAGAATAAAGCCAATGCAGAGGAAAGCAGAGCCAAGAGACCATTTTCTGTTGACATTGTTTGGGTGTTTGGGTGTTTAAATCCAGCTGTGCCTGAAGCCAACATTATCCTAGGATTTTTCTGAGAGGTAAGCCATTACACTCCCTTCTTGTTCTAAGCCAGTTTGAATCTGATTTCTGTTACTTGCTACTAACAGAATCCTGGCTGATTCAGCAAGCTTAGACAATATATTTAAATTCTGATCCTGTGCTCTTAAACTAAGTATAATAACTGGAGTGATGGTAGTGTGGGAAAGGTTTATTAAGCATGGTGGGGTCAGCCTGGTAGGGCCTGACTAAAAGACATGCTAGGAAGTTAGACAAGGAATAGGGAGCCCCAGAAGATTCTTGAGAGAAATATCATATGATATTGCTTATATGTGGAATCTAAAAAAATGATACAAATGAACTTATTTATGAAACAGAAATAGAGTCACAGAGGTAGAAAACCAACTTATGGTTACCAGCAGGGAAGGGGGTTGCGGAGGGATAAATTGGGAGACTGAGATTGACATACACACACTACTATATATAAAATAGATAACTAATAAAGACCTACTGTATGGCACAGGGAACTCTACTCAATACTCTATGATGGCCTATATGGGAAAAGAATCTAAAAAAGAGTGGATGTATGTGTATGTATAAGTGATTCACTTTGCTATGAAACTAACACAACGTTGTAAATCAACTCTTCTCCAATAATATTTTTTTTAATTCTAAAAAAAAAAGATTCTTGGGGCTTCCCTGGTGGTGCAGTGGTTGAGAGTCCGCCTGCCGATGCAGGGGACGCGGGTTCGTGCCCCGGTCTGGGAAGATCCCACATGCTGCGGAGCGGCTGGGCCTGTGAGCCATGGCCGCTGAGCCTGTGCGTCTGGAGCCTGTGCTCCACAACAGGAGAGGCCACAACAGTGAGAGGCCTGCGTACCACAAAAAAAAAGATTCTTGAACAATTTAAAAGAGATATTTAAAGAAAATACTGGTACAGTCAGTGTTCTGTTTCTTACCATGGGGAATGGTTATAGCCCACATACGTTCACTCTAAATTATGCATATATATTTTTTACTCTCTTCTGAATAAAAACATGATATAGTGTGTACCTTTGAAAATGAAAAAGAAAATAAATAATGTGGAGGTGATGATTACAAAATGGAATGGAGAAAAGAGACCTTGAAATCAGAGATGCAGGAATGAAGCTGGTAGTGAGATGGAGGCTTAGGGTAAGGAAGGATGGCATAGAGCAGTAGGAATACGGATGGAGGGGGGTGGAGAGGTGAGAGATGCTTCCTGCATGAATGAGGGCATGAGAAAAATATAGCTCCAAATACTGGTAATGGTGACAGAGACAGGGTAGTTGAGAGGGAAGGACCTGGTTGGGAATATTAAGGGGGCGTGTATGTGGTTACATTTTGAACTTGTTCAGGTGGGAACATCCAAACTGTGGGTCTGGGGACTTCCCTGGCGGTCCAGTGGTTAAGACTCTGCGCTTCCACTGCAGGGGGCACGGGTTTGATTCCTGGTTGGGGAACTAAGATCCCGCATGCCATGAGGTGAGGCCAGAAAAAAGGAAACAAACTGTGGGTTTGTAATATCATTTGGTTGGAAGGAACAGAAGCTTCGTTGAGTTAGCTCCAGTGGGGAACTGGGAAGTCAAAAATGGAGGCTCCTCCCTCTGTATCTGTGGGGCACATTTGGTCTTTCCTCTGCTCTTCTCTGCATCTGCCGACCAGGTCCTTCTGCTTCCTCGGAGGGAGGGCCCACCTGGCAGAAGCTGGAGTGCCCTGCGAACCCCACAGGGAGGCAAGGCCACTGTCAAAGAAGCTGAGTGAAGGCACCAATGGAAATTCTGTCAGATATGTCTAGAAGTGACCAGCTGGGTGACGAACAGTTCCTGATGTGGACCGGGTGTAAGGTCTGTGTTCAAGGAAAGCCACAGAAAAGAGAGCTTGGTTTTAGCCTGGGAAAGGGAAGCAGCAAGGTTAAGATCTGATGTGTCCAAGGGCGCTAGAAGGCCTGGCGGCCAGTACCATTCTCTACCGGACTCCTCCTTTCAGCTCAAACAGACTCTCCCATCCCCAGCCCACCTCCAGCTCCCCTACACCTCCCTTCCTTCGGTTCAAACTCCTTAAAAGCTGCCCATGCTCCCTGGCTCACCTCCTCCGCACTCGTCCACCCTCAGCACCATGCCTGCCCTGTTGGCTGTCCTTAGAAGTGTGCTAGCAAGGTCTCCAAGGACTTTCTGGTCGCCATATCCAGGCAACAGATACTCCGCAGCTCGAATCTTGTTTCATTCATTTGTTGTTCATTCATTGATTGATTCAAAGAATATTTGTTAAGAGCCACTACTTTCCCTGTGCTGGAGGAACGATACTGAGCAAGATCCATTAGGCAGAAGTTCTCTACAGAGACAGTGTCTAATTCTTCCTCCCCAAATGCCACATGCTCATATATGCACACATGCACACGCATGTGCACGCAGGCACACGCACTTGCTTTTTCTGCTTACATCCTCCCCAGAGCTTCCCACTAGGGACTCAGCTGCCAGGCATGTGATCTTTGAGGGACACAGACAAATGGGAAGGAAGTTAGGCCAGTAGCCTAAGGAAGTTGGGGAGGAAGAGGGGCCAGATGGCCTGGAGGGGCACCCCAGGATGTACACATCATCACCTGGCCATTTGCTAGTGGCCTGGGGAGTGTGTAACTCTGAACGGCAGGCACCCAGTGGAGAAGGGCACATGGCCAGGATCTCAGGTTCTGGCCACTTCAGGCAGTTCTCGAAGCAAGACCCTTCCCAGAGGGCCAGGGATGCACCCAAGGGACTGGTTGCAGCCTTCGGGGAGAGAGGCAGTCTGGGCACATGCCCGCTACATTATACTCCTTCACTGAATCCTGGCCTTGCTCCTGGAGCATGAAGCTCCTAGAACTGTCCCCATGAGGAAGGGAGTCTCTGGGCGGGACCCAGAGTTCTGGGCTGAACACTGGCACCCTATAAAGTCGAAGAGCCAGCCCGTCAGGGAACCCCAAGGGTTCTGGTGATGGAAGGTCCCAGAATGTTCCTTTCTTTCTCTTCCTAGGGAATTATATAAAGTAAATGAAGAATAAAGAAGAGAAGGAGAAAGAAGATGGGGGAGGGAGAAAAGGAGCAGGAAAGGAAGGAGGAGGTGGAGAAGGAAAGCATTTTTTTTTTTTAAAGCACAGCCTTGGGCTTCCCTGGTGGCGCAGTGGTTGGGAGTCCGGCACCACGGAGCGGCTGGGCCCGTAGGCCATGGCCGCTGAGCCTGTGTGTCTGGAGCCTGTGCTCCGCAACGGGAGAGGCCACAATAGTGAGTGGCCCGCTTACCCCAAAAAAAAAAAAAAAAAAGCACAGCCCTGATCATAGTATTTCTCCGCTTAAAACGTTTTAATAACTTCACATCGCTCATTGGATAACCACATCCCCCCACCACACACCCCCCTCCCTCCTCACCCCTTCCAGTCACAGGAGGCCTGAGAGGATGTGTTCACACAGCTCTCTTGGGAAATTGCCCCATGGGGTTGCAACAAGTGAGACAGAGGGAGCACAACAACGGGCCCATCATAAGGAGCATTGAGAGCTACAAGGAGGGGGGTTAAGGGGAATTCCCTGGCGGTCCAGTGGTTAGGACTCTGCGCTTTCACTGCCGAGGGTATGGGTTCAATCCCTGGTCGGGGAGCTAAGATACTCCAAACTGAGTGGCCAAATAATTAATTAATTAATTTTTTTTTTTTAAAGGGGTTTTACTCCTAGGTCTGTGACTATAGGACCAAGGGAAAATCATGGTCTAAGCCTCCTTTTCTTCACCTGGTCAGTGGTCAGGGAGGATAAAACCTGCCCTGCCTGCCTCACTGGGTTACTGGGAGGCTCAGGTGAGATAAAGAGCCTAGAAATCTTTGTGAATTATCAAGTACTGAACAAATAAGGGATTGTTCCTACTATTGAGGAAACTACCTTGAGAAGTGTCAGAGGCCCACTCCTTTCATCTCTCAGCGCTTTTCTTTCTAATAATCCTTCATGTCATTATAACACCTTACGCTTTTCAAAGTACTTTAATATATATTGTGTCATTTGTTCTGACACCATCCCTGTGCAGGGGCCAGGTAGGGCTGCCCCTTGCTGGGCATATAAGGGCAGAGGCTCAGACGGATGAAGTCACCAGAAGGTCCGGTGTCACCGGGCAGGCATGATGTGGCCGAGCCAGGCCTGAGCTCAGGTTTCCTGACCTCAGCGTGGGGCCTGCTCCGCTCCCAGCATGTACTGATGTTGTTTCTTTAGATTCTAAACCTACAGAGGGTACAGGCAGGGTCTTCTTAGGGGATGAACTTCCCCATGGCAGGCATCATGGCCTTTGGGTGGGGCTGTATCAGGGGACACTTGAGCTTTTGCCAGTGAGATAGGCTTGGTCTTTGAAGATCTACTCGCCCTGGGCCCTTAGGAATTTGCCCAGGCTCCTTTGTCACTCCTCTGTGTCAGTGGTCAGCCAACCACCAGAACAGAGGTGGGTCTTTTGGATCATTTTGGAATCCTTCCTCCAGGTGTGATTCTAACCCCAAAGTGTGCTGATGCCTAGTGCCACACAAACATCATTCTCACAACCAGGGAGTGTCAGCCCTGTCCAGCCTCTGGGGTAGGGCGAGCACAGAAACACAGGCCTGCTCCCTGACCGGGAGTTGCTCACAGCTGGAGAAACAGCAGCGCATGGGAAATAACAGCAAACAGGACGGCATGAGCACCTTCTCAAGGGGGCGACACGATGACCCTCCTGGATAAAAGACAGTATGAGCACAGAAAGACAGAGACCTCTGGGGACTGGGAGGCTCCGAGGCAGCTTCCTGACTGAGGACACCCGGTCCCCCTCCCCTAAGTCGGTCTCCAGTCAGACTGAAACATTCTTGCTGTTCATGAATCACACCAGGAAAGCGCCTCTGCAACATTCCAGGATGCGAAAGCCAGGCCCTCGGTCTGACTGCTGATTGATGGTGTGTGAGTCAGGGGAAAGGGCACCAGACAGGCAGTCTCGAGATGCAGGACTCTGCGCCTTGACCTACACCAGAGCCGGAGGAGGCGAAGAGATTCGGGTGTTTTTCCTATCAAGGTCAAATGCCCGGGTGGCCCCAGCTTGGCCTCAACTCAGGTGTCCCGAGTTTCTGTTGTAGGAGCCTCCCCTCAAGTCGGTGATGATGGCGAGCATTCCAGAGGGAAGGCGGCAGGCAGTGGGAGATACGATCTGAAATTCAAGGAGAGCAAAGCTAGAATGATAGCCCACCAGGTGGGCAATACCTCCCACCCCACCACAACCTCCACTTCCTTTCCCTGAGTCCCCGAGGGGCTGAATGAGACGGAGAAGAGTGATGGGAGTTGTTCCCACGACATTTATAATAGTTAAAAAAAATTAAAAAATCAGAGACATCCTAACTGTTCAACACAGAGAGTGACCTGAAATAAATCATAAACTTAAGTAGCCATTCAAAACAATAAAGCTTTTAGAAAATAATATAGAATGTCTTTGTGACCTTGGGGTAGAGGAAGAGTTTTTAAGTAAAATGCATAAAGTGCTAATGAAAGAAAAAATTTGATAAATGTGTCTATGTGAAAATTAAGGGGTCCTGGTTATAAAAAGTTACCACCAAAAGAATGAAATGGGGACTTCCCTGGTGCTGCAGTGGTTACGAATCCGCCTGCTGTGAAGGGGACACGGGTTTGATCCCTGGTCTGGGAAGATCCCACATGCTGCGGAACAACTAAGCCTGTGAGTCACAACTACTGAAGCCTGCGCACCCTAGAGCCCACGTGCCATGACTACTGAGCCCGCGTGCTGCAATTACCGAAGCCCACGAGCCTAGAGCCAGTGCTCCGCAACAAGAGAAGTCACCGCAATGAGAAGCCCACACGCCGCAACGAAGAGCAGCCCCCTGCTCGCAGCAACAAAGACCCAACACAGCCAAAAATAAATCAAAAAAAAAAAAAAGAATGAAATAGCAAGCCACAGAGAAAATGCTTGCAATGCATGGAAGCAATAAAAGGCTCAAAGCCAAAATATAAAAGAACTCTTATAAAGCAGTAAGATAAAAGTGACCCAGTAGAAAAATGACCAAGAGACTTGAAGGGGCAATTCACAAAATAAGACACAGAAGTGCCATGTCATAAGCATGTGAAAAGGTGTTCAACTTTATTTGTTGTCAGGGAAGTCCAAATCAAAACCACGTTGAGATACCAAATATCTAAAACTAAGAATACTGATATTAAGTGTTGGTTCTGATGTGAAGCCACTGGAACCTTCATACACTGCTGGCAGTGCATATTGTTATTCCCACTTCGGAAAACAGTTTGACGTTATCATCTGAAGTTGAAGATATGCATTCCCTGTGACCCAGCAATCACACCCCTGGGTGTATGTGCAACAGAACTGTGTCCACTGTGTATAGGAGACATGAACAAGAATGCTCATAGCTGCACACCTTGTAATAACCCCAAACTGGAAACAACCTAAGGATCCATCAAGAGACAATGATAGGTTGTATACTCACACAACAAAATATTATGTAGTAGTAATGGATGAACAACAGCCAGTCACAACAACGTGGATGAATCTCTCAAATAAAAGAAACCGGAAAAAAGCCAGACACGAAAGAATACACTTAGGTAAAGCTCAAAAAAAGGACAAAACAAAACCACAATCTTTAGATGGTAAAAGAAAAAAAAAAGAAGCAAGCAAATGATTACCATGGAAGTCAGGAGAGAGGTTACCTTAGAGAGGAAGGAGGGAATTGTGACCACAAAGGGTCCTGCAGGGGATTCCTGGGATGCTGTCAATGTTCTGTTTTTGGCCTGGGTGGCGGGTACCTGGCTGTTTTATGATAATTCTTTAAGTGGTATATTTATGTAATGCAGCTTTCTGAGTGTGTGGTTTATTCAACTGAACTATGAGAAATTGACAATATTCAACCCTTTTTAACTTAATAGTTAAACCTACTGGCAATTTCATATGGTTCAACCTACTATTTCATAATTAAAAATAACTTATATTAAGTTAAGTAGCCATTCAAAATGATGGTCATGAAGGCTATTAATAACTTCATTCACTCATTTACCCATCAAACAAAGATTTCCTGGGGGCTTGTTGTGAACCAGGCATATTTCTAGGCACCGGGATACAGAATAAAGTTTGGTCCTGGTGCTCACATTCTAATGGGAAGATAATGTATAAACAGATACGGGAACATCTGGAATGTCATATTGTGATAAATGCTATGAAGGGAAACAAAGCAGAATAAGGATATAGAGAGGGATGAAGAGAGATTTTAGGAAGCATGGTTAGAAAGGCTTCTCTGAGGAGATGACATTTGAAAACGCAGCTGAATGAAGTGAGAGAGAAACCATGTGTAGCCATGGGAGAAAAAGCCTGTGGCAGAGGAAAGAGGTAGTGCACAGGCCCTACGACTGGAATGTGCGCGGCAGGATTAAGGAACAAGGAGACCAGTGTTACTAGTTCAGAGTGAGGGATGGGGAGAAGATGAAGACATGAAACGGGAGAAGTGACGAGGGACCCATCACAGGAGAGGCCAATGCAGCTTTGCGAGGGACTTCAGGTTTTCCTCTGTGATGAGAGGCCATTGGAAGGTTGAGAGTAGGAAGTGGTAGGATTTGATATATAGTTTAGAAGGCAGACTCTGGCTGTTCCGTGGAGGAGGGAGTCTAGGCAGGGGTGGAATTACACATTCCTGTTAAAATGCTACCACAGGGCTTCCCTGGTGGCGCAGTGGTTGAGAGTCCCCCTGCCGATGCAGGGGACACGGGTTCGTGCCCTGGTCCGGGAAGATCCCACATGCCGCAGAAAGGCTGGGCCCGTGAGCCATGGCCGCTGAGCCTGCGCGTCCGCAGCCTGTGCTCCGCAACCGGAGACGCCACAGCAGTGAGAGGCCCGTGTATCGCAAAAAAACAAACAAACAAAAACACTCTAGCTTCATCTGAGTGCGTTGCCTTACATAAAATGCTACCACAGGGTCCAGGCAAGAGATGAAGGTGGCATGGACTAGAATGGCCATTTTGGAGACAGAGTCAATAGGTTTTGCAGATAGAACCCAGATGGGATTTTTCTGATGGATGGCATATAGGGGAAGAGGAAGAGGCGTCAATAATAAGTATAATATTTTTCTTAAAATAGGATGCGCAATTCTATATTTGATCAAAACTCTTCAAAACATGTTCTTAAATTACTTCTGTGATGAGAAACTTAAATACAGCAGAGCCTAAGAAACGCAGCTTGGGGAGACGGGATATTTTCATAGATGGATGGATAACACCGTAGAAAAAGCAGAAGCTAATTGCCGCAGGAGGTAAGGAAAGGAAGAGACCCCAGAGGCCTGGAGGAGGCTGGAGTTGAAAGAAGAAGGTGGAGTTAGTCCAGGTGAGAAGCAGACTGAGAGCTGCGCCTGGGGGCCCAGTACAGGGTGGTAGAGAGAGCAGGAGCTTTGGAGTTAGAGAAATTAGGCTTAAGTTCAAGTATTGCCACTTACCACTTGGGTTAGTGTAAAGGTTAGACAAAACAACTGTGACTCAACTATTAGGTGCTCAATACAGGGTAGCTTCTAAGGAAAGCTCTTTTTTAATATTCAGATTTTAAAATTTTTCAGATTTTTCTATTTTTTATTTCGGGGGTTGGGAGTGGGGAGTTAACTCCCCATTCACCAGAAATTACAGCAGAGACAGGAGAAAATAAGCTACTGGGAAAAGAGGAGCTATTAGTAATCTAGACTTGGACATAGCTGGGAACCCTTGAGTGAGACACTCACACTGATTGAGAGCCCAGAAACTTCCTGTTCATCTAGGGATGGTGTCACATAGTCATATCTCCCTCTGCTGGTAGAATTTGGTGTTGCAAGGTAAACCCAAATCTTGAATTACTTGCATCTGGAAATTTGCAGGCCCCTGGGAATATTGAAGTGCTAACTCTGCATTCTTGGTATGGTCTCACCCAGACTGTTACTGAGACCATACTGGAAGAAGATGCTGGTATGGGAATCCCCCGGGAAAAAAGAACTTTCATTGTCAAAGGAAATGAAGCAAAGGGAGTTTCTTCCTCCTACCAAGCCAACGATGGGTCTGGACTCTTAGGAAACTGTCATTCAAACCAGGACTGAGCAGCAACTGTTCTGCCATCTTCACGGTAAGCTGTCCCCATGGCATAGGGGAAAGACCCCCCAGGGTTTCAGTTTTGGAGTCTGAAGACTGACTATGCCACTTGGTGACTGGGTTTCCTTCCTTGGTCACTTAATTAGCCTAAAGCTTAGAGTCCTCACAATATGGGGATATTAATATTTTCCCCTTTCCTGGGGTTGATGTGAGGATAAAGTAATAGAGATGATCATACTCTATTAACTGTAAATCACTCTACAAATATAAGAGTTTATTACTGTCACTTCTTTGTCTTGCCTCTCCATTTTCTTGCCCTGAAGGTCTTACCTACCTATACAGAGTTCTGTGCTAGATATGGGGAAAGGAGACACAAAGACAAAAATCACAGCTCCTGTCTTCAGGGGGGCACACATATGGTGAGGGAGACAGATTCAGTTAACCACATTACTAGTCAGACTAGGAGTGCTATAAGACTAGTTAAACAACGAGCTATAGAATCATGAGGAAAGGAAAGATTAATTAGAAAGTGGAATCAGGGGAGTCAAAGAAGGTTTCCCAGAAGAAGTGATATCCATGTGAAGCACAAATTCATATTCATTCATTCATATTTATTTTGTTTATTTATAAAAATATTTATTGAGCATATCTATGTGCCAGGAATTAGACTACAGATGGTCCCCAACTTATGATGGCTCAAATAATGACTTTTTGACTTTACAATGGTGAGAAAACGATACGTATTCAATAGAAACAATGCTTCAAATTTTGAAGTTTGATCTTTTCCTGGGCTAGTGACATGCAGTATGATATTCTCTCCTGGCTGGGCAGTGGCAGTGGCGGTGAGCCACAGTTCCCAGTCAGCCACGCGATCATGATGGTAAACAACTGATACACTTACGACCATTCTGTACCCACACAACCTTTCTGTTTTGCACTTTCAGTACAGTATTCAATAAATTCCATGAGATATGCAACACCTTCTTATAAAATAGGCTTTGTGTTAGATGATCTTGCCCAATTGTAGGCTAATGTAAGTGTGCCGAGCATGTTTTAAGGTAGGCTAAGCCATGGTGTCCGGTAGGTTAGGTGTATTAACTGCATTTTTGACTTAAGATATTTTCAATTTACGGTGGGTTTATCGGGATGTAACCCCATCATAAGTCAAGTAAGATCTGTAGTAATTGTGGATACAAAAATGAATGAAACAGACATGTATTGTCTTCACAGAACAACAGAGGAGGTAGATGAATAATTACTTAATTACAATTATGCTAAGTTCTATAAAAGAAATACAGGGAACAATGAGGACATTGTTCTCAAAGGGACATAACAGCTCTGTAAACAGCTGTTATTTAATACAAAGGGACATAACCTAGGTGGGGAAGTCAAGAAAGGTACCCTAAGGAAGTGACATTCAAGCTGAGAGCTGAAGGATGAAGATCAGGTATCTAGGCAAAGATGGTGAGGATAAATGTTCTATGCAGCAGAAACAGAATGTGTAAAGGCCCTGTGGTAGGAGTTGGAAAGGAGGTGAAGAAGGCCATTGGAGCTAGAATACAGGGAGCAAGGAGGAAAGTGGCCTGAGATGAGACAGGAGATATTGGGTAGGTACCAGGTCATGTAGGGCCTTGGGGGCTGCATTAATGATTTGGACTTTAAGAGCAACGAGAAACATTGAAAGTTTTAAAGCAAAGGGTGACATGATCAGACCTGTGTTTTTAAAAGAATACTTTGTAGAGAATGGATGGGTGGAGGTAAGAGTAGACCTAGGGAGACCAGATTGGAGGCTATAGTGGGAGTCCAGGCTAGAGAAGATGATGGCTTGGATTATGATATTGGCTGTGGAAATGGAGAAGTTGATAGATCTGAGAAATGTTTACGAAGTTGAATTGATAGGATTTGGCGTTTGAATAGACATGTTGAGGGTGGGGGAAGAGCTGTTTACAGAGCTAGGGACCATTCTTGGAGCAGCAAGTTTGGAGGGGAGGACGATGAGTTTGGTGTTAACAAGTAGAATTTCAGGTACTTGGGAGCTATCCAAGTGGCTATATCAATTAGAGAATTGAATATAGAGAATTGGAGTACAGAGAAGTCTGGACTGGAAATACAAATTTAGGAATCATTTAGACACTAAGTGAAGCCATAAGCTGTAGTGATCACTAGAGGGTGGCACTGGAAGAAAAAGAAGACTTAGGACCATCCAATGGTTAGAGTTGAAAGAGGTCAGTTGGTTAAGGATTGCTGAAAAGGGAGACACAGGATGTGAACAACCTTAAATGCAAAGGACAAAAGGAAGGAAAACTACTATTTCTTGAATGTCTTTTATGTTCTGGGAGTTTTCACATGCATTATCTTACTTAATCCTCATGTAAACCCTGTGAGCCAGGTAAGCATTCCTATCCTCACTTTTTCCACTGAGGCAATAGCTGTTCAGAGAAGTTGAATAATTTACTTACTGTCACACATCTTGT
The DNA here is from genome assembly GCF_000442215.2 of Lipotes vexillifer. Classification (NCBI taxonomy): domain Eukaryota; kingdom Metazoa; phylum Chordata; class Mammalia; order Artiodactyla; family Lipotidae; genus Lipotes; species Lipotes vexillifer. The sequence goes on along the minus strand of NW_006798707.1, from coordinate 251,310 downwards.
AATCAATGGGATTCCCTCCCATGCTGGAGGATCTGGGCAAGTGCCTTGCCAGGTAGTGACATTGGGTGGGGAGCGCAAGGCCAGAATCCCTTTTACCCAGCACTATAGTGCCAAGCAGGTAAGCCACAGCAGAGGAAGGGTAGTCCAAAAAGCAAAGCCAAGTGCAACAGGAAAACAGTTCAAGAGCCAAATGGTCCATTCAGAAGTCAGGTTGCCAGAGCCAAAACCTCACCCAGTAATTGGTCCAAGAATCAAGTGAATCACAAGCAGTAGAACTTGATCAAAGAGAAGGCTAAGGAAGGCCAGGAAACTTCAGAACTGGGGAAGCCACCAGCTAAGCCTCAAGCTTCCAGTTGAGCTGGCATTTGGGTCCTGGGTATTCGAAGATGGGGAAGAGGTGAGGAGACAGGTTTTGTAGAGTTGAAGAACTAAACAAACAGGCCCTCGAGAGAAAAACATGACTGGAAATGTTTTGTGGAAAGATTCTTCTGGTGACTCTGTGAAGAAGGGCCTCAGTGTGGGAGAATATGGACAACTCGGAGGCAATGCATAGACTCAACTCCCCTCTGCAGAGTGGAGCATGGCTTGGTCGCTGAGCTTGAGGAATTATACTTGATTTGTATCCTAGAGGAAAAAATATGAAGACGCCCAAAGTGGAACACCAAACACAGGCCTGGTCTGTCCAGGATTCTCAAGGAAGCAGGAGCTGTCAGGCAAGCCAAGCCAGGACACATGCATGTGTTAAGGGCTTGCTTAAAAATGAGTCTTCTCATTGGTACAGAACTTCAGGAGGATCAATGGTTTTGTTTGAGCCTCAAAACCACTTTAAAACTAATGGTTTTAAATAGATGAGGAAACTAAGGCTAGGGCAAGGTAAGTGACTGCCCGAAGTCACACAGTTGGTTGGAGATTAGAACTGCAACTTGAGTCCAAGTTTTGTTTTATGCAAATTCTGTGTCTCTCTCTGTTAAGGAAAAGAGATTGGTCAGGGAAGGCTTCACAGAGGAGGAGGTGCTTGAACTGCCCACGCAGCAGGGCACCAAGTACAGAAGAGTAACAGGGTCCTCCTGGCAAAGTCACAAAGACGCAACACAGCACAGCCAGAAGGAAACGAAAAATGGTTCCTAGAATTGTGAGCTCCTTGAGGACAGGAAGGTCCAGCTCCTAGAATAAGGCCTGAGGTTTAGCAGGTGCTGGGTGACTGTTTGAAGGAATGAATGTCTGGAACACAGAGTCTCTCTAGGACAGTAGCTGGAAGTGAGGCTGGGAAGTGGCAGGAGTCAGAAGACGGAGAGGCTTTTATACAATATGGAAGGCTGGTGTTGGAGGAGGGGAGGGGACGAGGGTGCATGTGCGGAGAGGATGTGAGGAGAGAATCAGCTGGAAGCTGGTTCCAGGAGAGAGAAAAGGAAGGCCAGAAGTAAACCAGGGTAGGGAGAGGAAAGGACAGAGCCAAGAAACATTTAGGAGTTAGAATGCCTGGCAACACCCTTAAGGGGAGGGGTGACATGTACGAGTCTGCCGGCAGAAAGGCAGGAGCAGAAGAGAGACAGGGGATGCTGGTTGTGGAGGAAACAGGTGCGGGTAGCGGATACCCCGCATCCCCCCCACCCCCCACCCCAGCTAGGCTGCAACCTCAACAGTCACTCCTGGGGCAGAACGCCAGAGAGGGAGGGGCCTCCCGAACTGGAGAAGTCATTTGCAACCTGCCAGAACCCGGTTAACAAAGGCAGGACTACAACTCCCAGCATGCTCCGGCCCAGTGGGGTGACGGCGGGCGGTGGCTGCGCTGCACCCGTCTGGTGCGCACAGGACCTGGGTCGGCACCGGAGCCTGTCATTCCGGAGGGGTCTGTGGGGGTGCGAGCGGGCATGCACCCGGGTCCCCAGCGCACTGGCGGCGCAGGGCTCGCGATTCCCGCCCCACGGCCCCGCCCCTTGCCCCACCCCAGCCGGGCGGCTTAGCTGGGGCCGCAGCGCGGCGGCAACATCACTCTCGCTGCCGCTGCTCCGCCCCATCGCCTTCTGTTTTTCTCTCTCATTCTCCGGTGGCGACGGCGGGGAAGGAGGAGGCAGGGGCAGCAGCCGCGCTGGCTGCAATGAATGATCCCCCAGCTGGGGGAGAGGACTCCAGGTGAGCCTCTGCCCTCGGGAGGGCCGGGACCCCCGGTCGCCCAGGACCTGCAGCACCCCCGCCATGGATCCCTAGAGGAGGAGGAGGAGGACAAGGAGAAGACAGCTCTGCCGCCCACCCCCATCCCATTTTCCTCTTCCTTTATCTCATTGTTGCCGTAGCTGTTTACGGCAAGGCTCCCGCTGCCCCAGCATGGGGCGGGCTCCGGGTACTGCCATTCGGCCGGCGCTGCTCCCGCGGCTGCCCGGCGATTCTGCCTAATTCTCCCTCCGCAGCCGGTGCAGCGAGGACCGGAGAGCGGTGGAGGCCCGGACTGCAGCAGCGACGGGGCCACCTCCCAGCATCCCCACCCTAGGAGTCTACAGGCGGATTGAAGAACGGCGCCTGGGGGCTGGGCCGGCCCCGCCGATCCCGACCTAGGGAGGACAGCAGGACCGCCTAGGCTGCGGAGAGGGGTGGGGGGGTCAGGAAGGACAGAGCAGCAAGATGGCCAGTAAAACCAAGGCCAGTGAGGCCCTGAAGGTGGTGGCCCGGTGCCGCCCCCTCAGCCGGAAGGAGGAGGCTTCTGGTCACGAGCAGATCCTGACCATGGACGTGAAACTGGGCCAGGTGACACTGCGAAACCCCCGCGCTGCCCTAGGGGAGCTGCCCAAGACCTTCACCTTTGATGCCGTGTATGATGCCAGCTCCAAGCAGGCAGACTTGTATGATGAAACCGTGAGGCCCCTGGTAGACTCGGTGCTTCAAGGTTTCAATGGCACCGTGTTTGCCTATGGACAGACCGGCACGGGCAAGACCTACACCATGCAGGGGACCTGGGTGGAGCCCGAGCAGCGCGGGGTCATCCCCAATGCCTTTGAGCATATCTTCACCCACATCTCGCGCTCCCAGAACCAGCAGTACTTGGTCCGGGCCTCCTACCTGGAGATCTACCAGGAGGAGATTCGGGATCTGCTCTCCAAGGAGCCTGGCAAGAGGCTAGAGCTGAAGGAGAACCCTGAGACAGGCGTCTACATCAAGGACCTGTCCTCCTTCGTCACCAAGAATGTCAAGGAGATTGAGCACGTGATGAACCTGGGGAACCAGACCCGGGCGGTGGGTAGTACACACATGAATGAGGTCAGCTCCCGCTCCCATGCCATCTTTGTCATCACCGTGGAGTGCAGTGAGCGTGGCTTGGATGGCCAGGACCACATCCGTGTGGGCAAGCTCAACCTCGTGGACCTGGCTGGAAGTGAGAGGCAGAACAAGGCAGGCCCCAACGCGGCTGGAGGGACGGCCACGCAGCCCACGGGTGGTGGCGGTGGTGGAGGTGGTGGTGGTAGTGGAGAGAGGCCTAAGGAAGCCTCCAAAATCAACCTCTCGCTGTCTGCCCTGGGCAACGTGATCGCTGCTCTGGCGGGCAACAGGAGCACCCATATCCCCTACCGGGACTCCAAGCTGACCCGGCTGCTCCAGGACTCTCTGGGGGGGAATGCCAAGACCATCATGGTGGCCACCCTGGGGCCAGCCTCTCACAGCTACGATGAGAGCCTCTCCACCCTGCGCTTTGCCAACCGGGCCAAGAACATCAAGAACAAGCCCCGGGTGAACGAGGACCCCAAGGACACGCTGCTGCGGGAATTCCAGGAGGAGATCGCCCGCCTGAAGGCCCAGCTGGAGAAGAAGGGGATGCTGGGAAAGCGGCTCCGGAGGAAGAGCAGCCGCAGGAAGAAGGCCGTGTCAGCCCCGGCTGGGTACCCTGAGGGGCCGCTGATGGAGGCCTGGGTGGCCGAAGAGGAGGACGACAACAACAACCACCGCCCGCCCCAGCCCACCCTGGAGTCGGCCTTGGACAAGAACATGGAGAATTACCTGCAGGAGCAGCAGGAGCGGCTGGAGGAGGAGAAGGCGGCCATCCAGGGTGACCGCAGCCTGGTGAGCGAGGAGAAGCAGAAGCTGCTGCAGGAGAAGGAGAAGATGCTGGAAGACCTGCGGCGGGAGCAGCAGGCCACAGAGCTGCTCGCAGCCAAGTACAAGGTAAGCGCCCCCGAGGGAGCAGGGGCTCTCCAGAGGTCCCCAGAGGGATCTGGGCTGGCAGGCTCTTCTTTGAGGGTCTGTGACCTGGCCGGAAGCAAAGTGTCCTGCCCTCCTGCCGAGAGCTCCCCTGGAGAAGGCAGGCGAATTTCTGCGACTCTGGACTGCCAGGCAGAGCCTCCCTGGAGCACCTAGGAGGACACGCGCGCACACGCGCACACGCGCACACACGCACAGAGCAAAGCAGCAGGCAGTCTCAAGCCAGTGAGCTTGGACTGGTCTGACCTGCTGCCTGTCAGTCTCTGCTGGTGGCCCCCAGTACCGGTCAGGTCCATGGACAGCCAGGCAGGCACTCAGCCCCGTCCGGGTGTGGGTTCTCACTCTTGCCTGGCCACCTCCCTCGTGACGTCCTCCCTTTGCAGCGCCATCAAACCTCACACCATTTTAATACCTGACGTTTGGACACTTCACAGTTTACAAAGTGCCCCACATACATGATCTCATTTGATTCTTACGGTAGCTATCCGGGGTCCTGCTTCTTAAACCCCCATTTTACAGGTGAGGGACTAAGGCTCAGAAAAGTGACATGACTGAGGTTCCATCCTACACAGTGGCAGAGCTGAGCTGGAACCAGTGGCCCTTGGGCTCTTTCAGTTCTTGGGTGGCGAGGCAGGATTATACATGGGTCCTGCTCCCTGTGAAAGTGGTCCAGTGGTCCCCTGGGCCCATTGCGTAGAATCTTAGGAAGGAGATCACGCAGAAGGTTGGAAAGAGCACCGGGTTCTATGCTGGAGACCTGGCGTCTTGGCCTAGCTCTGCTACAGGTCATTGAGTGACCTTGTGTACATTGCTTCTTCCCTTCCTCAAGCCTCAGTCTCCCTTTTTGTAAAATAGAGGGTTGGCCTGGGTGATCTCTGAGGTTCTTCTGATCTGAGAAACAAACCAGCTGGCCCCCACACCCAGGCCTCATCCTAGTAAGATCCAATTCCCCATTGCCCTGAGAGATATCAGGGCCTCGGCGTCCTTCCTGAGCTGCTCCCTTCCCTGGGGAAGCCTCCAGGCCCCGTTGGAGCTAAGCTGCAGAGGCCCCCTGCCTGGCCAACCACAGACCTGTTAAGTTTCAATGCTGCAGATGCCATGACTCAATGTTCCAGGCATTTCCAGGTCCCTGGAGTCCTTAACACTGAGGGTTGGAGGAAGAACGCAAGGAACCGTGAGCTGATGACTTGCTGGGGGCAGCAAAACATTACCAGTTCTTAGTCCCTCTCGGGAGTGTGGGCTGGGGTGCAGGGAAGCCCTGCCTGGGAGGGGGAATGGCAACGGCTGGAAGAGGGACAGATGAGCTACAGGCCATTGTCTGTGTTATGGGCTCTGGCCTTGCTTATTTAGTACTTAATTCACCTCCAGGAGCTCAGCAAGGGTTATGCTGAGCCGCTTCCTCAAAGGGATTGGTACATTTGGGGTCCTCCTGGAAGAAGCAGGATGTTAAAGGCAGGACAGTTAGCCTCAGCTCTCCCAGGAGGAAGGGAATCCAGGCAGTCTAGTGCTTCCCACCAGGAAATCTTACATGGGCAATCTCTCATCAGTTTCATTACCAAGAGCCCCACCACTACCCCTACTCCCTTCCCCACCCACCCTTAAAGCTGGGGGGCAATGGAGGCTAGGAGAGTGCACTTCAGCCCTGAGCAAATGGGTAGAAGGGTTGAAGTGAAGGATCCAATGGGATCTCCCCTTGTTGGCCACTCCCTGGCTCCCTCAGTAAGGTTCTTGGATCTAAGGCAATGTGGGGCATGGATAATGGGGCTGTCAAGAGAACAGGGCGGCCAGAGCCAGAATTCTTGTACCAGAGGCATGGCCCACAGAACCCCTCATCTTACAGCTGCCAGGGGCCTTGGAAAACTGAGGCCCAGACTTGCCCAGGGCCACACAGGTGAGTTAAGGAGAGCCAGACTCTTTATACTTGGTCCGGCTTCTTTCCATTACACCAGAGTCCTGATGTTGTTACCTGTGCTACTTGATAATCAGAGTAATTCATTTTTATGTAACTCTTTTATGTTTTAATCTCATGGAATCCTCCCAGCAACCTCAAGAGATGAGTATTACAATCTCCATTTGACAGTGATGAAAACCAAGGCTGGCGACTGTCTCCGTGACATGGGCTAATAGGCAGGTGGAGCCAGGACTGGAACCCAGGTCTTCTGATGGCCCCAGACCTGTGCTCTTTCCAAGTCTTCACGGATTCCTCCACATTTGATCTCTTTGTGACTCGGGGCAGAGGCCTTTGCCTCTCTAGGCCTCAGGTTTCCATTGGCCTGATGAGGGGAAGTCTGACACAGCTTCCTAGGGACTGGGTGAAATGGTCATTATGTGCCAGGCTTTCAGATATAAGTGAAGGGGGAGGGTTGCCTGGGAAATTCCAGGAGGGGAATGATTCCACATTCTGTGACTTCTTGTCACACCCAGCCCTGGACGAACAGCAGCCAGCAAGCCGTGAATGGAGCCTGTATAGAGGACCCCGACCTCCCTATAGTCCTTAAGGGACTGCTGGTTCAGTGTTGGATGTTTCTAGGATAGAGGAAGCAATTTGAGGGCTCTTGAGGGATCCACTGGGTAATGAGGGGAGGAGCGTATGAGAGATAATCCCAAGCCTGCCCATTTCACAGGGTTGTGCTGAAGATTAAATGAGATCATTAGTGTGAGGGCATTTGAAATATGTTGAAAGCACTACATCAGTGGAGGGCATTAGCAGCCACTGGGTGGCTTCTGTCTGCCAAGCAGGGGTCCAGTGATCTCTAGGACTGACATCTTTGTCGTTGCCTTAACGCTTTCCTTCCCCTGCCATCCCGGCTGCCTTGCCATAACCCTGCAGCCCTGGGAACAGAGCCAGGCGAGAAAGATCCGGGAGCCCTCCGAAGGCAGGCGGGAGCTCCGGTCCCTCCTGGAAATTAGCTGAACTTCTGCTCCCCATCTGCAACACACTCCGGCTCCCACTTTCTGAGTTTCAACAACTCCCCTTGTCGCCTCCCTCATTCCCTTCTTCCAGTTCACACCACCCCCGGGGGCAGCTGAGCGGTAGCTGATGCGACCCAGTGCCCTCATTCACTCTCTCTGACTCATCTTACAGTCGGTCTCGCCTGTTTTCCCTGCCCGCCACCTCTAGGCTCCCCGTTCCCTTTGTTCTCCCCTCACTGTGAACAAACACCATGCCTGTCTCCTTGGAGTCTCCTTTCATATTTACCTCGGGCCTCGGGGCATGGGAGGGTGTGCAAGTGTCGGAGGGTTTGTGATTGTCATTAGTGCCCTGTTTATCAGTAGTCATTAGCCATCCATACTTACCTCGTGTCTCTGGGAGGGGGGTCTTGATAGCATACTAGACCTGAGAGGTAGGGAGAGTTGGTAAAGTCACAGGCAGACCCACAGCTGAGGTTATGCCTCTGCACAATGGGAACTCCAGTGTTTGTGCACAATGCACGTACTGCAGTGAGGACTGGGATGCCCGTAGCTTGATCAGGAGAAGGCCCACTTTAATTGTGCAAGGAACATTTTTTTTTTTTTTTTGCAGTACACGGCCTTCTCACTGCTGGGCCTCTCCCGTTGCGGAGCACAGGCTCTGGATGCACAGGCTCAGCGGCCATGGCTCACGGGCCCAGCCGCTCCACGGCA
>NW_006798707.1:228757-243488 GCF_000442215.2 Lipotes vexillifer | reverse complement strand
CCTCTCACCGCTGTGGCCTCTCCCGTTGCGGAGCACAGGCTCCGGACGCGCAGGCTCAGCGGCCATGGCTCACGGGCCCAGCCGCTCCGCGGCATGTGGGATCTTCCAGGACCGGGGCACGAACCCATGTGCCCTGCATCAGCAGGCGGACTCTCAACCACTGCGCCACCAGGGAAGCCCCGGAACATTTTTTAATGACTGTTGTAATTTTGAGCTTAAGTTTTTGTGGGCTCGGGCTAGATGATTTCTAAAGCTTTGATTCTAGATCTTTAGAGGGAAAGAAGAGTATGTAGGGGAGGCAAGGGCTGCAGATGAGACAATATGCAGGCTGGAACTGACAGGGGGACTGGAAGAGGTAGAAACAGCAGCACTGCTTGTTGATCCCCAAGTAAGTAGGTCTGGAGGGAGGGGGCGGGGCGCTGCTTGGCTACAGCCCACCTCTCTCTGTGGCGGGTATGGGAAAGAGACCCTGCAGAAACTGCCCGCAAAGCCAGAGGGATGAGGTCACTACAGAAAGTACAGACCACATTGAATTTTTACTATTTGTGGTTCCCTCTTCTTCCTCCCGTTTCTCAGCATTGGCATTAACCGTAAACAGTTATGCTAGAGGAGTTTCGAGCCCAAGAAACAACAATAATTGCAAGAATAATGCCATTTACTTAACACTTGCCACAAGCCAAGCCCCATACCATATATTGTATACAAATTATCTCATGTAATCCCTACAAGCACCTTCCATGAAAGGTGTTATTACTGTTCCCATTTTATACATGAGAAAACTGAGGATTTATGACTTGCCCAAGGCCTTATGGTTTGTATATGGCAAATCTAGTTGAGCCCAGGTTGGTTTGACACAAACTTGGATCCTCTTTTATGCTTAAAGAATCAAGAATATTGGGCTGGGAGCTGGTTGCTGGGGAGGTGGTGGAAAATGACAGGAGCTGGTGTAAACGTGTTGAATTTAAGGTGACAAGAGTCCCGTAGGCAGCAGGAGGTGGAGCAGCGGAGTTTAGAAGCAAGCGCAGGACTGGAAGTGGAGTTTGGGGGCTCATCTGTAGAAGAAGGCTCAAATGAGCCCCCTGGCCCTCTGTTCTGGACCCTCTCTCCCTTTATGTAAGTGACTCCCAAATCAAGGTCTCCTTTCCACGTCTTTGCTGACCTTTTTTTGTAGAGTGCTGTTTTCAGAGCATGGATATCAGAGTCAGGCAGGCCTGGGTTTAGTGATTTACTGGTTCTGAGACCTCAGTTTCCTCATCTATAAAATGGGATAGTAACAGTACCTATGTCATAGTTCTATTGAGAGGATGATAATCGACATTAAAGCACTTTGCACAGTTCCTGGCATGTAAGTGTTCGTAAATAATAACTTTATTACTGTTACCTTCGACTGCTTAATGGATGTTTTCACTTGACTACCTTCCTGATATGTTAAACACATCACATTTTAGTCTGGCATTCAAGGCCTACCAGAGTCTGGCTGTAATATATGTCATCAATCTCGCCTGCCTAAGCAAGAGATAGGAGAACCTAACAGCCAACTCATCTACCCCATACTTTGAACTCAGGATGTACCTCACTGCCCTTCTGCTGATTGCACTGTTTTTGTATCCTCGATTATCCTGGTAACCAGGGAGTGGGAGTTACGGGAGCAGGTTAAGCTCAATGTAAAGAACTTCTTAATAGTTAGACTTGATCTGCTTCTAGAGATAACGGGCTCCAATCCGTGGAAGTGTCCGAGGAGAAACTGAATGTCACAGTTGCTCTAAAGGGATTCAGGTACCAGCAAAGCCATTGAACTAGGTGATCTTTAAAGTCCCCTCCTCTTCAAAGTCCTTAATTGTTAAAACTAGTAAAAGCAGTATTTTTTAAAGCAAAATATAAAATGTTCGGTTCATCTTTTTGAAAATTAAGGTGACAGGATTTAAATGTTAATGTAGGAGATCAACCAATAATAGAGATATTTCCAGCTCTCTATCATGGCCAATTAGAGAAAGACAATGAGAAGCAGAAAATAGAAGAAAATGGGAGGAAAGACAGGAAAGAAGTAGAGGGGGACAGTGAAGAGGGGAAAGAGAAATGGAGTCACAGAGTCGGGAAGAAAGAAGGAGAGAGAGCGCGTAAGGGGTGGACAGCAGTGTTTCTGGGGAGAAGAAACCCCAACTGGGAGAGAAAATGCTCTGGAGGAGAGAGTGAAATAGTGTCGTTCCACTCTCCTGATCTTGAGGTTATAGTCTCCACGTAGGGCTGTGTCCAGTCTCTAGAGACTCCCCAATAATCTGGGGAGCGTCTACAATCCCAAAACTGGCCTGGTTCCTTCCACATGTCCCCGAGGACACCAGCCCCATGCCAGACACTCTGAGACTTACAGGGCCGGGTCGTCGGGGAACTGTGTGCACCCGCACCTCCATCCCAGCTGAGTCCTCCATGATCCTTAAGAGAAGAAGCCTCACCATAGCAAGTGACCAGAGCTCCAGGCTGGGTCTGGTATCTAGGTCAGAGTCCATGGCCTCTTGGCACTGTTGGGAGCAGTAACTTTCATTCCTTCGTCTCCCTGGTGGGTGTGGTCAGTTAACAGAATTTCCATGAGCTGGGGGCATTTGGTAATATAAAGATTGGACCTGCCGGAAGCGTTTTAAGACTAATACATTTGCATCAGAGGTTCTGGGATTCAAGTTATGTTGGGGCTCAGCAGGCCTTTGGGTCCAGTGTTGGGTGTCTCTTGCTGTGTGTTGGCTGGCGGAGTGTATTATCATATTGCCCTTAGTCATCTCCAGCCCCCGGATAGCGCAAGATTGGATGAAGTGGCTGTGATAATGTTCTCATTGTGCTCTGAGGACTAGGAGGAAGGGCCTGGAATTCAGCGGGAGAAGGGTACCCCCTCCCATCTGTGCCCTGCCAGCCTGCTGTCCCTAGCCAGTCTGGGGCACTTCTGGGGCCAGCTGGGCCTGAGAGCTGCTGCATCAGGTAGCCTGAGTAAATAGGAAAATGGTCTCGCTTCCCACCAATCCAGCCCTTCAGACATGGGAGCTGCACAGGGCAGACTCCCGTGCTCAGAGCTTATAGGGCACCTGTACCGGTGCTTTGGAGTATATCTAGAATTTTTAATACCCCGAGGAATTCCTGGGCATTAAATCCTGGTCAGACTGAAGACTTACTTTCTAGTTGTCTCCTTTTCCTCTCAGATGTACTTAACTGAGGGGTGCCAGGCCCTGGGTTGAACTGTTTCTGCGGTGGTAGGTAATGGACCTAAAGGCTTTCTCCTTTCTTCAAGTGAGCCAGCAGAATAATAACAACAACAATTGGAATAATAACGGTAGCTACCATTTCTTTAGTGCATGTTTAACACCAAGTACTCGCTGTACTCTCGCATTGTTTTATTCAGTCTTCACAATAGCACCATGAGGTAGTAATGTTTTAATCTCCATGTGACAAATGAGGATACTAAGGCACAGTAACAACGAGGGAACAATCCAAGGTCACATGCCTGTGAAGTGTTAGCACCAGCATATGAGCCTATGTCTGCTTGACTCCAAAGCCGACGATCTTCCCCTCCACACTGTATCACCAACTCAGAAAGGAAGGCTTCATGCCAGATCCCTGGCTGATAGGCCCCGGTGGGAGCAATTTTCTGCTGAGATGCTTAACTCAGCTCTGTCCTTCCACATGATGCAAACCCCCAGCCTCTGACCTCAGCCTAGAGCCGTTCGTTCATATAATCGACAAGTCTTTTTTAACACTATGACCAAGAATACAAATCAGTAGATAGGGATAACTTTGTCTTTAAATTGTTTAAGTTTCTGGAATGAATCACAAGAACTCACCAATAATGGTTATCTCTAGGGATTTTAATAGGAAGGGGGCTTTTATTTTTCACTTTATAGTGTTTTTACAACAAGCATATATTACTTTGTTAATTAAACAAAAACAAATCTAGAATTTTTAAAGGAGAAAAATATATAAAAGAAATGTGTTAATACATGGTTGGAAGATTGGCTTAAATGAATAATTGAGGGGAATCCAGAGTTGATAATAATTCTTAATGATACCCAATTATTGGTAATCCTGTGACTTTGGACAAGTCACTTCCCCTCCCAGGGACTGTAAGAAATGATCAGTAGATGATTCCTTGCTTTCTGCACCATTTGCCTATTCATCTTGGAAGCAGCGGGTCAGGAACCCAGGGTGAGAGACAGCCTGGATGAGGGGCAGTGAGGGCTGGAGAGGAATGACCAAGCACTACCTGGAAGCTGGAGGCTGAATGACCCAGGATCTGTAAAATACTGAGTCTGTACTTTATGGATCCTTAGGTCTCATCCATTGCTGGTTTTGTTGCGTTCTGTTGTCTGGCTGGGTTTGCATCCCTGGTGCTGGAGAGAAACCCTTTAGCACAACACAAATAAGTGAGGGAAGTAGGGGAGAAAGACAAGGTAAGGATCAGATCTGAAGTGCTCATGGTTTTCTTACTCAAGTAGATGGGCTGATTTTTTTCTTTCTGCTTGTCTCCAGGGTGGACTGAAGCATTTCTGGGCATCCGTACCCTGTCCAGGGCAAGGCTGGAAGTAGAGTCCAGCTTACCTCACTCCCCAGCCAATATGTTTCCTGATCTCTAATTGTTCCTTCTTCTTGATGAGAGAATTACTAGCATTTTAAAGACCATTTATGTAGTTTTTTGAGCCATCCAAGGAGACTCAAGGCAGGAAACTCAGACGCGGTTTCCTGATTTATGTTCCCCAAGGCAGAGAACCACTGAAAATAGCACTATTCTTCCCCTCACCATTGTCTCTTTCATTTCTTCTTCCCTTACTGCTGGTTCCTTGAGATCTATAACTAGTGGCCACAAAAGGAGAAACAGGTCTGTGATGGTAGGCGTGGCCGTATTTCCTAAGAGGTGGGAGCCAGGATTGTTGCAGTAGTTATTTTGTTTTGCTCTTTGTGATGAGTGGTGGGTAAATGTCAATCAGGTACTGAAACAGCAAGTAACCACTGACATTTGATTGTACATTATCATTTACCAGGTAGTTCCACATCTATTATGCAACTCACCATTCTTACCCAAAACCTGCAAGGTTAGTGGGTATTTGCCCCATTTTACAGATGAGAATACTGAAGTCCAGGAGCTGATGCCCTAGATTTCTTAGCAGATAGGATGGTAGAGTGTGTACCAGGATTCAAGTTCTCTGACTGACATGCCCAGTGCCCTTTACATCTTTCCACCATGGAACCTGTGAGGTGGCCCTTCCCGTGAGCATTGGGGTTTCAACCTCTCTGGGGCACCCTAGTATTACTGGCGACCTCCCCACACACACACAGTTAAGAGCTCTATCCCACTTATCTCAGAGGCCCCTATAAGAACTTCACACAGGCAGAAGCATCTTCAGCAGAACCCTGCCTGTTTCATCTGGAAGAGAAAGAAATGGTGCCCTGAGCTCTCCTGATGGTTCCTGAGTTGGCAAAGGTGCTAAGACTAAACGTTGCTTTTCTCCAAGGCACCTCTCTGCCTGAACCCAGGAGAAAGCTGTGAAACAAGAAAAAGGGCGCTGGACTTGAAATTAGGAGGCTGTTGTTTAAATACTATTTCTGCCGCTTACTGGCTCCATAACCCCAAGCAAGTCACTTCACCTGTCTGAGCCTTAGTTTCCTTTTACGTCAAACGGGGATCATACTCGTTATCTCATAAGGTTCTTGTGATGATGAAATAGGATGATTAATGCAAAAAGGACCTAGCCCAGCCACAGGCACATGGCAAGTTGCATCTGAGACTCCTGTCTCCTGCAGAATGTCATAGATTAGCTGGCAGTGGCAGCGCAGAGCCTGTTTGGCTTCTCTGTAAAATCATCCTTGATGATATCTCTTCAGAAGGGTGGCTGTCTGGGCCTGGCTGTCTCCATTCTGGCTTTCCAGATCAGCACTTAATGAGTGCTGGGGTCTCCTTTCTCCTCCTGGTTTTGCACTTCACTTGCTCCTGGAATGGGAAAAGGTGAGCCTCTGAATATCCCAAGCTGTATCTGCAAGCTGACATGGTCCCTGTGGTGATCTTGGCTGTTAATGGTCACAGCAGCTGACCTGCCTCTCATACCTGGAATCAAAGACCCTAATCGAATTGGAAAATTATTTGGAGAGTGCATAGTCAATATAGGAGCAGACACACATACCGATTCCGTAATTATGAAACTCCAGGCTTAGAATTCTCCATCTCCGGGCCTCAGTTCCGTCATCTGTAAAGCAAAGGGGGTTGGGGTGATTCCCTGAGGTCACCTTAGTTATCCGGTGATTCGTTTCCCTCTTGCAAGAGTCAGACCGTGTCCTTGGAGCTCCCAGCCCTGTCTTTTCCACCCCACAGCCTCTGCTGGCCTTCTAGTTACAATGGACATATTTAGAACCAGTAGAACCAAACCCACTCCTGTCCACAGGCCCCACCCACCTGGACTCTCTTGCCCTGAGACATCACAAGGGCAGCATTAACTGGGGCAGCTAAGAGCTCTAGGGAACTTTTCCTGGGGACTAGAAACCCCATATTCTGCTTAGTACCCTCCCAGCCTGAAGTGGGCCCAGGGATTTGAGGCCTCCCTGACCCTCCCTGCCCTCCTTAGGTGACTAAAGTTAAAGACAGAGATCTCTGAGGAAAAGGAGGAGACGGCCACTGGTATCCTCCGAGAAATGGGGAAAAGCAAAAGCAAAAGTAAAACAGCTGTTTCTAAGCAAAGAACTGCAGCCATGCATGACATATTTCAGAGCGGGGGGGGGGATGAAACAGGCAGCAATGAACTGAGACTGGGGAGAAGGGGGCACTGAGGCCCTGCACCTGGATTGGGACCCACCCCCAGATTTCGTGCCAGGACCAGCCCCGTCTTCTAGCACAAGGCAGGTTCTGTCAGGCAGGCTTGGCTGACAGTGTGGGCTGGGCCGGTGGGCAAGACTTGGCGAGAAACCGATAAGGCACATTCGGTTGTCATTTAAATCACATGTGTGTCGGGGCAGGGTTAGGCAGAGAAGCATGGGGGCAGTGGACAAATGGAATGGGGTAATACAGGCAGTCAGGCATCGTCCAGGAACTCTCTTCATGGAGCCCAGGGCCCGGCCAGAAGGAGACATCCTGAAGCGAGATTTCCAGGTCCAAGAAGGAGGTTTAACACGAAGCCTGATGAGCAAGAATCAGCCCAGAAACCAGTCCTGGGAATCATGTCATGGGGGTGGCAGTGGGAGGAGGGTTGGAACTTGGAGGCCCTGGTAGTCTTGGCTGATACATCAGATTCCAGGCCTGATTGGCAGCTGAAATTCTGCCTGACAATGTCCAAATGGGTTTCCTGAGCTAGGTGTGGGCAGCTGGAGAAGGTGTGGGCCGAACAAACAAAGAATTGTTTTGAATCAGTTCCATCTCCACACTTTATAATCACCAAAAAAAAAAAAAAGCATAAAGGAGCATTTTGTAAAAGGAGAGATCAGACCTTTGCAAGCCTACCGCAAAGGTATAGAGAATATAAAATAAACGGGAGGCTCAATTTTATATCTCTTATTAAGTAAAATTGAAAATCATACTTCATGACTATGACATTGTAATAAAAATGGTTCCATTATTTATTGCTGGCAGTGGTTTAGAAAGGTAACTTGACAATATGTTCGAAGATATACGAAATGTTTATAACCCTTTGTCCACTCCTGAAATTTCCTTCTAAGAAAGTCTCTAAAAAAGCAAAAAATTGGGAATTCCCTGGCAGTCCAGTGGTTAGGACTCGGTGCTCTCACTGCCGAGGGCCTGGGTTCAATCCTTGGTCGGGGAACTAAGATCCCACAAGCCATGCTGCTCAGCCAAAAAACTTATATGCACAAGAGTGTTTATTGTAAACATTAACCAAACAACCAAAATATCTTATAATGGGGGTTAATTAAATATATTATAAATCATCCACTCTAAACATTTTGCAGTCATTAAACATATAATCATAAACCTTATGGAAGTAACAGGAAATTCTTGAGCTATTTGATGAAATGGAAATAGCAGAACATAAACATATTTATACCATGTCTATAGATGTGAAAAAATGATGTGTGCATATGGAAAAATCTGGGGAAAAAAGCTAATTAATTAGCTATGAGGAGGAATACATGAATTTTTTCCCATTTTGTTTTATTTCTGTGGTTATTTGATGTTAGTGCATTTTTTTTTTTTTTTCTGAAAGCGGAGAAAGACAATAAAAGGTTAACAATGTGTCCCCAGAATCCTTTAATGAACTGTGAGGTATTTAATCCAGTACCCCTGAGATAATACATTCCATAAATTTATTGCCTTCTGTAAACAGAACTTCTCTTTGTTCTAAAACTCAAGGTACAAGCTCTTACTCTCTGTACCAGGGATTGATTGGAAAAGCCTGGAGCTTTCCTTTTCACACCTGTTTTGATGGTATAATTTCCAGGTCCATCCTCTTAACCTTTCTTTGTCTTTGCCAACTAAAGAGTCCTATTTTTTTTTAAGTCTCTTATAATAGCCCTTGCATGGTTTTAGCTGCCCTTCTCTGGATCTTCTCTCTCCTTCAAGTCCCCGGAGATGCAGCAAGGGACTACACACAGTACTCCAGATTCAGCTGCATCATAGTTTTATATTAGGGTAGAATGATTTTTGTTTTGTTTCCAAAAAGCCTTGGTGATGGTGCCTGGCCAGATGCTATTAGCTTGTTTTAGCTGTGGCAGCATATTAAGCCAACATCTTCTGGGAACAATAGAGAATTACTCCCCCTCTTTTCCCTCTGTTTTGGTTTATAACTGATCGCTCACAGCTATCATTTAATGAGTAGAGTGAAGATTACTTTTTCCCAAAATGTAAAACTCTGAACTGAAGCTCATCTGCCATTTTTTGGTCAGCTCACACGGCCTAGAAATTCTCCTGCTTTTTACCACCTGCAAGAATCTGGGGGCATCCGTGAAGTTGGTATTTTACCTGTACACCCTTTCTTGCATGATTTCTGATGGAAGTCAGTACCCCCACTTAACATTTGGACATTTTTCCACCTAGAGAGGTGCCTGTTTATTTGTTTCCTTTCCCTCATCCCCCTCCCCTTTCTGTCTCCTCACCCCCTCCCCCATATAACGTTGAGTAACCTCTGATGTAGGACCTTGCCAGGAGCATTTTAACCTCTAAAGTTCTGGCCACTGGCTTCCCCATGGACTGAAATAATCTATTTTGTCCCTGAAAGAACTCTTGGAGATTAGTCAGACATGATTTCCTCTTGCTGGAAAGATGTTGCTTTTCTTTTAGCAGGTTCTGCTTCCTAAAGCACACCACACATTGTCTGCAGTAGGAAGAGCATGGGCTTTGGAGCCAGGCAGACCTGGGTCTGGATTCTCTATTTAAATTGAGCAGCTGTGATGTGACCTTGGATGGATTACTTAACCTCTTTGAGCTTCCAGCAGAAAAATGATGGTGTTAATAGTGTGCCACTTAAAACATGTTGCACAAGTCACCTGGGGGGGTCTCGGATGCTGAGTCACTAGGTCTGCATAGGGCCTGAGATTCTGCATTTCTAACAAGTTCTCAGATAATGCTGATTCTGGGGGCTGCTAAAAGCAGTGATTCCCAAATTTGCACACTGGAATCCCCTGGGAACCTTTAAAAACCACCGTTACCTGGACCTCACCACCTGCCCCCTCCATTTCCAGTTTAACTGGCAGTGGGATGTAGCCTGGGCACTGAGCCTTTTAAAAGCCCCCCAGGTGATTCTAATGTACATCAAAGTTTGAGACTCAACGCCTAAAGGGTTACTGGCAGAAGTAAGTGTGAGACACCTGGCACATAGCAGGTGCAAAGAAAAGGATGGTTTTCTTTCTCTTGGTGCCTTGCCCTGTGCTTCTCTCTCCATCCTCATCCCCAGTCTTTACATCAGGTAGGAAAAAGCAGGGCATCAGCTGTCGCCCTGAGTCTTCCTTACTAGAGTCTCCTCTAGAGCATCTGGCTTGGGAGTTCTCATTGCCAGTTGTGAGGGGAAGGGACCAAGATAACCCTGCCATGTGGCCTGGCACTGGGAGTTTCAAAAGCTCCCCAGGCGATTCTAATATGCAGCCTATTTTGAGAACTAGTGTCTTTCTATTCGGTGGCAAAAAGTGAAGAACACTAGGGCCACATAACACGCGAAGGGAAGTGTGAGGACTCAGGGCTGGAGCGGGCAAGTGTGTCCTCGAATGGGGGGCCAGGCCAGATACCAGCTCCCCCCAAATGCCATTACAGTTAGAGGGATCAGTTATCCATGGCCTGCAGCAGTCGGGGGCTTCCTCTGTGGACAAGGAAGCTTCCTCCTTCCTCCCTCTTCACACCCAGCCCATCCCTCCTGCCAGGCTTCCCAGATGCCCAGACCCTGCTTCTCTGCCCCTTAGCCAGCGCATGGGTTGGCCAATTGAAGGAGAAGCTGAGGTGAAGATCCAGTTCTGCTCTGGATGAGTGAGCCCAGAGAAAGGACCTGGAAGCCCCTCTCTGAGGCTACCCCAAGGAGTCCTTTCTGTTCATCAAACATATTGAGCATTTACTATGTGCCAGGCACTGTGCTAAGTCCCAAGACTCAGATCCGAGTAAGACATGATTCCTGACCCGAAGGAGCACACAGAGGAGACAGGATGTAAACAAATGATGGGACAATATGGGGAAATAGTAGGAAAGTGTCCTAGCTATTGAGGAGGCCTAAGGGAGGAAATGTGAAGAGTTGAGGGAATCAGAGAAAACTTCCCAAGATGCTCAAGCTGTGTCTCGCAGGGGAAATAGCCGTTTTCCAGGTGGATGTGAAGCAGGGAGAGAAGCCTGGTCTTGTGAAAAGGCACAGCCCACTCAGGGGGCTGGGATTCTTTCGGCAAAGCTGGAGCACAGAGCACATGTGGGGAGTAGGTGAGACCAGCCCACGGGGCCAGTAACTGCTACAGACTTTGTGGTTCATTCTGCAAGGAATGGAGGCCCTTTCAATAGTTTGCAGCAGAGGAGAGGCACGTTCAGACTTGTGTGGTTGGCGGATCCCCTTGGGTGTCATGTGGAGAGGGCTGGAAGGGGAAACTGAGGTGGGGGGAGATCTTGGCAATGGTCCATGTGAGTCATGGGGACCACAGAGAAGTGAGCCGTTGTGATGAGGATGAAAAGGAGGGAAGGAGGTGAGCTGTACCCAGAAGACAGGCTTGATGGGATTTAATGACTGGCCAGATGAAGGGGCTGAGTGAGCTGCAGGGCGGGGACTCAGGTGAGGCGGGTAAGGTGCCTGGGGCACACAATTTAAGGAGTCACTCATGCAAAGGGTGGACAAGTGTGACCGTGAGAGGGAAGGAGTCTGTGCTGTGGAGGTGGGTGGATGGTGAGATGGTAGCCAGGAGCAGGGCCTGGGGGAGGTGCTAGTGCAGCCCTGGCTACGCTGCCATGGGGAGGGTGCCTTGCTTGGCAACAGCTCCCTCTGAGGCTGCGTGGGGCGGCTCTGACTGGCCCTGCTTCACTCCGTGTCCTCTGTCACCCTCACACAGCCCAACCTCTGACCCCACGAAAGCAACCTTCGACCCCTGTCCTGCTCTGTCCTCCGTGACGGATGGTACAGGGACCCCCCTGCTCCCCTATTCTGCCAGCACACCCTGCTTGGAGAGCCCTCAGGCAGGTCAGTGGCTCAAGGTGATTTCAACCTTCCAGGGGGCGTGGGATGAAATCAGAGGACAGCTGGCGTGCCCTGGGCAGCACCCTCTGACTAGCAATAATGAAAATGCATTTTTTTAAATTAATTAATTTATTTATTTTTGGCTGCTTTGGGTCTTTGTTGCTGCGCGCGGGCTTTCTCTAGTTGCAGCGAGTGGGGGCTACTCTTCGTTGCGGTGCGCGGGCTTCTCATTGCGGTGGCTTCTCTTGTTGCGGAGCACGGGCTCTAGGCACGTGGGCTTCAGTGGTTGCAGCACGTGGGCTCAGTAGTTGTGGCTCGCGGGCTCTAGAACGCAGGCTCAGTAGCTGTGGTGCACGGGCTTAGTTGCTCCGTGGCCTGTTGGATCCTCCCGGACCAGGGCTCGAACCCATGTCCCCCGCGTTGGGAGGTGGAGTCATAACCACTGCGCCACCAGGGAAGTCCCTGAAAATGCATTTTAATGTAGTCACAACTTAAACAGTTTCCCCTAGTCCTTTATTATTTAAGCTTCAGATTCAACCATCACCTATGGAATGTCTGTGCCAAGTGCTGGGTTGGGCTGGGGGTGCTGCACATAGCGCAGGGGCTCAGTGGGGAGACTGGCGTGGAGCTCAGATCTCACCCCTGTTAACTAGCTGCATGGCCTGAGGCTAGTTCCTCTCAGTTTCTTTACTTGTCGCCTGGGGTCTCTCTGGGGGTGAGGACAGAGACACCTGGTGGGTAACGGTAGCACTCAGCAGATGTTTGCTGTGGCTTTTTCCTTCCCGGAGCAGAGACGGCTCCAAGGTTATGGACGTGAGAGGTGACAGATAACTCGGCCGAGACCTTGCAGTTGGTGGGTAGAGCCCAAGTCTTTCTGGCCATCTCCAAAGCTCATGCTGCTTCTGGGGCCCCATGTGCCCCTTAGTGCTACAGAGTCTTCTCCCTTTGGCTTTTCTTCTGTTTTCCAGCTGAAGATTAGAGCCTTTCCTGCTGCCTGTGTGAGAACCCCCTTCCTGAGTCAGGAGCCAGTTACTACCTAAAGGGCCGGGCTGCCCAGTGACTGTATCCGGTGTCTCCCCGCCTCCTAACACCAGCTGGGTCCTGTTGCCAGGATTAGATTGCCACCCTCACTCCCTTCCCAAGCGTGGTGAACCAGCCTTCCGTATATCCAAAGCAAAGCTTCCATATCCAAAGCAAACAGATCAGGTGCCCTGTATTCTCTGAGGGATTCCCTCTCTTTGTCTCACCTAATGGTCCTGCTGAGAATGGGAGCCTTGTGCTGGGGCCCAGGAGGCTGGAGGGGAAAACTTCATTCTTGCTGAGGGTCATGAGGCTCCTTCTGGGACACATCTTCTGTCCCCTCCTGGAAGGACCACAAAACAGAGAAGCCAGACCTCTCAAGCTGGGGCTGCTGTGGCCCTTTGAAAAGCCCCAAAGCCCATCTCTTCACCCCTCTGTGTCCCCAGGCCATGGAGAGCAAGCTGCTCATCGGGGGCAGGAACATCATGGATCACACCAATGAACAGCAGAAGATGCTGGAACTGAAGAGGCAGGAGATTGCCGAGCAGGTAGGGCTGGGGTCTTCAGGTCCCTGGGTTGGGTGGGAGGGGGCACATGGCCTTGAGGTCGCACGTGGGTGCTTAGGGCAGTGAGCCATCATGGACTCAGGATCCCTGGAATTACAGCGCTGAGAACCTAAGGCGTGCTGCCCTGCATCCCATGGGTCCACTGCCCAGGTGGTGGCTCTCCATGAGGACAGCCTCCGTAAGGCACCTGGTACTAATTCCTTGGCCTTCCACAAAGGTGTGAATTCTTTGCCAACTGCAGGACTGTGTCCTAAATCATCAAGAACCACAGTTTGTTCGTCTTACCAATCAATTGTGATACTACATGGGAGAGGCTGAGGCAGCTGGAAAGCCAGTATCTGGGCATCGGTATACGTGGTTGACACCCCTGGAATGCCCCAGCTGTTAGGGCTGAGGTCTCCTTCCATGGGGGGCAGTGCCTTGGCAAAAGCGTGGCCATATGAGCTGAGAAGAAGGTTCAGAGAGGCTCCACTGAGGATGGGGTGGGAGCAATGGATGTGGGCCATGGGGTGCTCCCTGCTGCCTTCTGGCGCCCGTGGTCATGACGCAGCCAGGTTCCATGATAGGCAGAGCTCCCCAGTACGTGCTGCTCCACTGAGTCCTGTGCCCTGCCTTGGCCTAGAAACGCCGCGAACGGGAAATGCAGCAGGAGATGATGCTCCGAGACGAGGAGACCATGGAGCTCCGGGGCACCTACACGTCCCTGCAGCAGGAGGTGGAGGTCAAAACCAAGAAACTCAAGAAGGTGAGATGCCACACAGAACTGGGTCAAGGTGTGTAAGGGCCTGGCAGCCTCTGCCCGAGACGTCACCTGCCCAAGGGACGTGTGCTTTAGCGACCCCTCCCCACCTTGCTTGGGCTGCTGACCCCCTGAGTTACACTGCGTGGGTGCTGGGTGAGGAGCAGGGGGAGGCGGGGGTCTGGATGGGGTGGGATAGAGCCTTTCCTCCTGGGCCAGGAGGGGCCGGACAGGCTGGGAACACTTTTACTCCCACTCTCCAGGGTTGCCATCCTCGTGGTCCTGGGTAACTTCCCCCTTTACCCTGGTGTCACCAGTGAGTCACAGTTTGGATAACCAGGCACAGAGCAGGCCAGGGGAGTGGTGGGGAAACCTGAGGAGACTCGAGCCTGGGAGCGCTCAGAGAGGGAGCACAGGGCTCTCCAGGGATGAGAATGTTGGCCACCAGGACCCTGCAAAGTCCGTGGCCAGGGAAAGGCATGTGCATGAGCTGAGGGCCTAGGGCAGGAAGCGGCAAATTCCAGTCTGGATTCTGGGAAGAACCTGGAGAGCCCTTAGATTGCTGAGGTGGCTGCCCCAGAGCAAGCCAGGCAGAGGCCCAGCTCCAGTGGCAGTTTCCAGGGACACACCTTTCAGTGGGTTAGGAGTGGGACAGGAAGGTTGGAGCTGCCCTCCACACCCCTACTTTTTTTTTCTTTTTTTTTTTTTGCGGTGTGTGGGGCTCTCACTGTTGTGGCCTCTCCCGTTGCGGAGCACAGGCTCCGGACACCCAGGCCCAGCACCCACGGGTCACCGGCCCA
>NW_006798707.1:227149-228568 GCF_000442215.2 Lipotes vexillifer | reverse complement strand
CCCGTGTCCCCTGCATCGGCAGGCGGACTCTCAACCACTGCGCCACCAGGGAAGCCCCACACCCCTACTTTTGAGAGCCGCTGGAGAGGCAGGAGTAGGATGGGTCACCTTGCAAACTGGCTGAGGCTCGCTTCCTTCCCTGAGCCCTGGACGGCAGTCCTGATACTCGCGTCCTGATTCCGGCTCTTCTGTTATCTTGTATAACCTTGAGCAAGTCTGTGCCTGAGTTTCCTCACCTATAAAAGGGGGTGTTGGGCCAGAAGGTCCCTCGGGTCCCTTCAGATTTGAACATTGCACGATGTGGACAGCAGCTGAGAGAGCAGGTTAACAGGCCACAGTGTGGGAGGGACAGGACAGCCTTTAGAATAACCCATTCCGATGGATGGTGGGGCAGGAGGGAGCTTCAGAGGTGGGCCCTCGGCTCATCCTGGACCGAGCTGGTGGACCCTGAGCCTGCAGCCGTCGGGACCCAGGCTGGGTGAGCGGAGCCACATTGGTTGCCACACTGCACAGCCTCTGAGCTGCACCTGTCCCCACCCAGCTCTACGCCAAGCTGCAGGCGGTGAAGGCGGAGATCCAGGACCAGCATGATGAGTACATCCGCGTGCGGCAGGACCTGGAAGAGGCACAGAATGAGCAGACCCGGGAGCTCAAGCTCAAGTAGGGCCCCTTCTCTTTCCATCTGGGGCTCTCACAGCCATCCCTCAGGCCCTGGGCCTCTCCCTGACAGGCTCCTCTCTTTCCTGAAGGCTTCATTCCAACTGTCTCCTCACCCATGTCCATGTACCTTAGGAACGGAATGTGTCTGAGGGATGGGGGAGGGGCCCATTGGAGTTTCCTCTACATCCTGTCTCCTCCTTCCTCTCCTCGGCCTGCGTTTGATGAACCCCGCAAAGTGCATGCCGGGTGCTGCCCAGAAGTAACTCCTAAGGCCCTGAGTCTATAATTTTTGCATTAGAAACTGTGATTTTCAAGCTCTATTATTTCTCTAGGGATCCCCTCCCCCCGACTTTTTGGTTTTTCCACCTTCTCTGTTCCCTCTGCCTCTTTGCTTCTTTTTTCTCGTCCTTCAACCTTCACATACACTGTGCGGTCTCACGTGGTCCCCTGTCTGCCTCGTTCCTGCTCCCAGGTACCTAATCATCGAGAACTTCATCCCCCCTGAGGAGAAGAACAAGATCATGAACCGGCTTTTCCTGGACTGCGAGGAGGAGCAATGGAAGTTCCAGCCCCTCATGCCCGGTGGAGCGTGAGTCTTTCACCAGCTGTCTGGGCCTAGGGACTTGCCAGCTCGCCCCAGGCCCGGGGTGGCCAGGGGCCTGGGGGAGACGGACGTTTTAGTGGATTGGGGAGGGCTGGGAAGGATGCAGATGGAGGCTGGGTTTCCCAGGACCTAATGTTGGGGTCTCCATGAGGGAA
>NW_006798707.1:216829-227139 GCF_000442215.2 Lipotes vexillifer | reverse complement strand
AGAGTGTCAAGTACAGTGTCTCGTTGGTCTGAGGTGCAGAAAATACTAGCTGGCTAATATTTGGCCAGTCTGGTGATTGTTCATTTGTCAGATGCCAAAACAGCAACAACAGATAGTATTGCCAAGCACTAACTATGTGTTGGGCACTGTAGGAGACTCCGCAGATGGAAGGTAAATCAGGCGCAGTCAGAGCTCCCAGTCCAGTGGGGAATACGGAAAAGTGATCAGATCAAGAAATGATAGAGATGTGAGGTCCTTGTAGCCTCACTCATCTGGGTGATTCAGCGTTTCCACCTGTTTCCACATCCTAGCTCTTAGGTAACAGAGCCAAGTGCATTTAGCTCTGGGTGTGCCTTTCCCTCTGCTGGTGGCCATGAAGAACAAGACTGGATATTCAGACCCAGCAGAGTGACTACCTAACCCAGCTGGACCACTGTCCCTTCATCGACAATCTGTGTACAGAGGTGCTCAGGAGGCCTGACACCAATGCACTTCCCTAGAGATTCTTTGCTCTATCCTAGGAATATTAACGCCAAGATAGGGCAGGAGTCTCCCCAAAGCTGGGGTGGGAAGCTAGCTGTAGAGGTCTACAGCTTCTCACTGGAGCAACACATGCCTACTTAATTTGTCTACTTTCTGAAGGGCTGATCCTACGCAAGGCAACACTACACAAGTTTGTAAGTGGCAAGTTCATGAGTAAAGGACTTTTCAATGGCATCAGTTTGGATTTAAATCCACCTTTCCAATATAAGTGGAGGCCTGCAGTAGTACGTCATCTAATGCAGAAGTTCTCCACCCTGGCTGCAACTAGAATCACCTGTGAGCTGGGCTCCAGAGAGTCTGATTTAAAGAGTCTTGCGTGGATCCCAGGGCTTAAGAAAATTATTTTTCAAGGCTTCCAGCTGATTCCACAGGAAGCTAGGTTCAAAAACTACTACTCCAGCACCATCTGCTGGAGGAAGATGCTGGTGAGGCTTCTGCTTTGTAGAGTTATTTTGTGCTTACAGAGTTCTTGAGTTTAAAGTTTGTAGGTGGAGGAATTTCTTTACATTGGATAGAGATGGGATGAGAGACGCTCTGAGAAGGCGTGTGTTTTTTAAAAAAATTTAATTTTGAAAAGCAAGAATAGTACAAAGAATTCCCATATGCCCTTCACCCAAACTCCCCGGTTGTTAGCATCTTGCCACATCTTGCTTTATTAATCCCCTCCCGTCAACCATTTGAGATTAAGTTGCAGACAGTCAACCCTTTACCCGTATTTCCTAAGAGTGAGGACATTCTCTTATATAACCACAGTACAGTGATCAAATTCAGGAAATTCTGTTACCTCAATAATGTCCTTTACAGCAATTCCCCCACCGGCTCACCTGTGATGGTGCGTTGCATTTAATTGTCATGCCTGTTCCATCTCCTTTAATCTGGAACTGAGAATGGATCTTGATTTGAGTTTTGAAAATTTCATGCTTCAGAGGAGTTTATTCATTTCTCAAAACATTGTCCCTGCAGTTTTTACTTGACCATCTAAGCACACAATCCAGACTTCAAAGCATGGTGGGTGCTTTGCCTGAAGCTAAGATAAGCTTTCTGCTTAATGTTTATGAATTTCCATTCTTTGTTCTGTTTTTTTTTTTGGTTTACTATCTTCCTTTTACTCGAATAACCTTTAAATTAAAAAACCTTTTAAATAACTTCTTTCTCTTTTTTTTTTTGCAAAAATAAAATGGTTTGCATACACTGAAAAACCATTCACAGATTTTTAAAAATAAAACAGCTATCTTAAAATAGCACATGTTAAATAATTTTTAGGGTAGATACCAGTAACAACTTTTTTTTTTTTCTTTTTTTTTTCTTTTTGCGGTACGCGGGCCTCTTTTGTGGCCTCTCGCGTTGCGGAGCACAGGCTCCAGACGCGCAGGCTCAGTGGCCATGGCTCACGGGCCCAGCCGCTCCGCGGCATGTGGGATCTTCCCGGACCGGGGCACGAACCCGTGTCCCCTGCATCGGCAGGCGGACTCTCAACCCCTGCGCCACCAGGGAAGCCCAGTAACAACTTTTAAAAAGAAAGAAGTCCTGCAAAATATAGATTGGTATCTTTGCTTACTGTTGAACTACTGCCTTTCCTAGCCTCTTATCCCCTCTCTTTGCTTTAAAGGTGGATTTGTGCTCTTTACATGTCCTTTTCTAGGCCTCAGAACCAGAACCTTTCTGGGCAGAGGGAGTAGCCTGTGATGTCCTTTTCCCACCTTTCCCTTCTCTTCTGATTCCCCCCACCATCCTTCTTGCTCTCGGAAAGTAATGCAAAGAGAGAAAGATTCAGTGTTTTCTTTGCCATTAGAAAGCCTAAGAATTCGGCTCTTTCCTCAAAAGCTGCTTGTGGGGAATTCCTTGGCGGTCCAGTGGTTGGGACTCCACACTTCCACTGCAGGGAGCACGGGTTTCATTCCTAGTCAGGGAATTAAGATCCCGCATGCCACGAGGAGGCCAAAACAACAAAGAAACAAATAAACAAGCAAAAAAACAAACAAAGAAAAACGGGCTCAAAGCAGGCAGTGGGCTTTAGCTTACTCTATAGTGTTTTCTTTCCCATAAATCTTCGGGAAGAACTGGTCTCAACATACATACCCCTTTGACTTAAATCTGCACACAGTTGCTCCCCAGCCTGCATTTGTACATGTCTGATAGCAGTGCTTCTAACTGGATCCCAAATAGACTGTGTTCCCTTAAAATTTTATATTAAAATTGTAAGGATATAAATACATTTACAAGCTTTTTCAAAATTACGGTTAAGTATATTCACAACTTAAACATGCTGTTTTATACAGAATATATAGGTACCTCCTCAGAATACAGAGAGCATATATTTTGTGTAGAAAATATCAAAATATATCTGGGTAAGGGTAAAAGGTATTAAGGCAATTGTGACATCCCAGTGTTCTCCACTGTACTTAAATACGGTTGATATAAACAGGTATTATAGATTTCTTTAAGAAAAATTCCAATAAATAAATTACTTCAAAAAGACATTAATAAATACCAGGTAGTCAACTACATGCTATTCTGAATTACTACTACAAATTATTTTCTTTTTTCTAATGTCACTTGTCCATTGTCTAACTGCAATAAATAATATTTATCTCAGAACTTAAAAAAAATCACAAAAATACAAAAGAAAAGTAATAACAGGGCTTCCCTGGCAGTGCAGTGGTTAAGAATCCGCCTGCCAATGCAGAGGACACGAGTTTGAGCCCTGGTCTGGGAAGATCCCAGATACCGCAGAACAACTAAGCCCGTGCACCACAACTACTGAGCCTGTGCTCTAGAGCCCGCGAGCCACAAGTACTGAGTCCGTATGCCACAACTACTGAAGCCCGCTCACCTAGAGCCCGTGCTCCGCAACAAGAGGAGCCACCACAATGAGAAGCCCATGTACTACAAAGAAGAGTAGCCCCTGCTCGCCACAACTAGAAAAAGCCCACACGCAGCAACGAAGACCCAACACAGCCAAAAATAGATAAATAAATTACAAAAAAAAAGAAAAGTAATAATAGATCTAGGAAGTTTTTATACAAAACAAATTTTTAAAATTACTTTCTACTGGGACCTTCCCTGGCAGTCCCTGGTGTGGGAACTAAGATCCCACATGCCGCACAGTACAGCCAAAAATCCTCAAGATCTGACAGCTCAATAAATTCATTTTTAAATAAATTCAATCTCAATAAATTCATTTTTTTTAAAATTACTTTTTAAAATAGCAGCAGTTGGTGGTTAAAATAAAGTAAAAACAATTCCCTCCTAATTGGAATTCCCAAGCATGATAGTGACTCAGCAACAGAGAGCCCCAGGGTAGCATCACGGTGTAAGAATCACTGGCCTGGATCTCTGAGATCTCTTGTCCCAAGCTCCTCCTTTCACAGCGGAAGGCTGAGGGTGGGCAGGTCCTTGGACGCAGCTTCCCGCATTTCGGGCAGCCCTGTGGACTGAGACTAGAACAAGCTGCCTCTCCGGGAGGATTGGGTCCCACTGTTTGCAACATAACTTAATCAGGGCTGAAAAACCTCTTTCTTCCCAAAGCATATTTAACTAATCAAGGCATTGTCCCATTTGCTCAATTCAAGTGTGGAATATTTTGCTTCAGTTTGGCCTGTGGTGTGTTGGGGATTAGAACACTGAAGGCTGCTCAAAAGGAGAGGAAAAAAGCATTGTTGGAAAGAAATTACCTAAAGTTATACCGTCCCTTTAGAAAGCTTTTGTTGGAAAAAACGTTTCCCCTCTTCCGCTAGCTGCAAGCATTTACCCCACACACTCTTCCCCGAGCCTCTCTTTAAAACAAGGAGTTATTGTCGGGGAGCTCTTGAAACACACTCTGTATCAACTTATTCTGGACGTCTATCCCTTTTTCTTTTTTCTCCACCATCTCTAGGCCACTGCTAGTTGATGCACAATAAATTCAGGTGAGGTCCCTTCCACAATCACAAACAATTTTGTGTTAAAGTTACTTTGCAAAACACATTTCTGCAGCCAGCTCTAACCATAACTATTTTACAAATATGACCTTTTATTTTTGGTTACTCATCATGGACCTTATTTTTAATTGTGTTTATACAAAACTGTCTTCTAAGGGTTGTATATTTGGCAGTGGCTGTAGCCCATGGTTTACAGTTCACAAAATTCTATTTGTAACTTTAGCCACTTGCCTTTTGCAATCCCTGCTATCCTAGATTCTCTTCAAAGTATCATTGTGCAGTAGAAAGAGACTGGATTTTGGATTTAGAACGTTCTGAATTCTAGTCCCTGCTCTGCCTTGCGAAGGTTTTAACCTCTCTGAACCCAAGTTTTGTCACCTGCAAAGTCGCAATAATAAAATAAAATTTAAAAAATCCCTGCAGGATTATCAAGATTGAAGTGAGATAGTGTGTGTGGTGCGTGTTGGAGGTGGGATGGAGGGTGTTCCAGGCCAGTACCTGACACAGAGGAGATGATCCATAAATGGCTGCAATAGTACCAGTAAGCCAGTATGATAATTGTGGGCACTCCAGAGAAACCAATTTGCCATCATGCCTTACAAGTGCCGTAGAAGGACAGTTTGGTTTGTTGCTTTTGTTCTAGATTTTGATCTTTAAATCAGGCTGCCTCCAAATTTAGAGAGAGAGCGAGCAGAGCATTCCTTGCTCTAAATAGAATCAGGATAGAAAGTTAAACTGGTTTCCTTACAGAGGCAAAGTTTACCTCAGTCAGAACATGCTCAGCTCTGAGTTGAGTCCCTAGATTCGTTCACAGGCCTGTGACAGCTGAAACAGGGAGAAGTTTTTGCCTGCCCAGGCAGGCCGTGTGCCGTGAGAAGGGGAACTGAGACGAAGAGTGGGATTTCAGACATGCAGGGGATGCTACAAGGTGGACAGCTCACCTGCCGGGAAGCAGGGATCCAATCATGGAGAAAAGTTAGATTTGCTGTGTCACGTACTTGTAAAGGACCTAGAAGGAAAACACACCCTATGATGCTGGCTGCTGGTTTTCAGAACAGGAGGGGGGAATAGTGGTCAGCAGACAGAGCTGGTAATGAGATTGGGGTCAGCCTCTGAGGTGGGACTGAGAGAGAACTTTTTAATATTAAAAGGAAAATATATATAATCTCGTGATAGAAGCTATGTGGAGGGAGGGTCGTAAGGGAACTCTGAGGATCTACAACGCACAGGATAGCTGTTGTGGGTTTCTTTCAAGAGGGGTGGATACTTGCAGAGCCAGGCCTCCACTCTAGGCTGTCAGCCACAACCTGCTTACTACAGACGGATCAATCATGGAAAGTAGGCCTGAGGCAGAGGAGAGAGTAGATGGGAAGCTTGGTGTCCCAATTACAGACTCCCCTCCCCCACCCCCTTCTTCCCACCTGCCACCCAGAATAGCCCTGGCATCTTTATTGGGTCAGGCTGCCAATTCACCCTGATCCACTGCTCTGCTCACCCAGCCCTGTCCCCCTGTCCTGTTCCCAGAGCCTGCAGCCTTCAAGGCACGCTCAGGCCCAGGCTGTTCTGTGTGTGCTCCTGAAAGACAGCATGTGGCATCCTAAAAAGAGTATTTGGGAAGAATCCATTCCGAGTCTCTTCCTAATTGTACGATCTTGGACACAAAAGCGCTTTCGCTTTTCTGAGCCTCAGTCTCCTTGTCTGCCCTGCCTGCACCTCAGGAGGTTGTAAAGTTCGAATGGGATGCACAGATGCACCTTAGAGATGATAAATTGTTATTTTACTGATTTTCCTGCCCCCCTCCCCCGGCGCTGCCACTCTCCACATGCACAGCCCGCCCACCTTCCAGAGGGTCCATAGCAGCAGAACCAGCTGGGGTTTCTACAGCCTCATCTTCCTTGTTTTCATCTATGAAGAGGGGTCGGCGGGGACCCTAAGTGGGATCCAGCACTCACTTATATACACGTGGTAAAAAAAAACCCTGGGAATGTGGTTCTTGTTACTGTCTGTGGCAGAAGGCGGGTATTGCTCCATCGGCGCCTGCACGGCTTGTTCTCCTATTCAAGGACAGAATGTCCTATCTCTGAATTACTCAGCCTGTTTCTTCTCTTCTATTTTCTGTCTGCCTTTTGACTTTTTCCGTTGCTTATCTGTATCCCTGTTTGAAATTAGCAAGTGGAATTGAGAATTACTAATCATCACAGCTGCCACGTGTTGAGCCCTTGCGGTGTGTGCTGTGCTAAGTGCTCATCTTGTTTACTCTCAGCAATTCTGTAGGATAGCGATGAGATATCTGAGGCTCAGAGATGCTAAGCCGCTTCCCAAGGTAAAAAGTTGTAAGGGGTAGAGCCGACATTCAAACTCAGATCTACCTCACTCCAAACCCTGTATTATGTTTTTTAGTGGAAATAACTTGTTTTCTTTCCTATCTTTGTTTGTTTTGAATAATAAAATAGCTCACACTCATTAAGTTGCCGAGAGTAAAAAGTCTTAACATACCATGAGCTGGCCAGGATATAGAGCAATGGGAACTTTCTCGTAGGTATATAGCCACTTTGAAAAGCAATTTGGCAATTTGGTAAAACTGAAAATGCACATCGGAACCATTCCGTTCCTGGGTATATGCCCCAGGGAAACTTGAATATGTACTTCAAGATAACCTAGACAGAACTCTTCACAACAGCACCATGTTAAATAGAAAGGGAGAGAGAAAAAGGAATTGACCTAGATGTCTATCAACAAGAGAATATATAAAAAAACATATATATATATATAACATATATAAAATGCTATATTGAAACCTTAAGATAGTATAGTTAAACTTTAATCATCTAATCTAGAGCAGCATGGATAAATATAAAAGACATATTTGTTGGACACAAAACAATATAGTATGTATACCATACAGTACAAAATTTAGAAATAGGCATACAGATACCATATATATTGTTTATGAATATCCACATATATAAATAAGTATAAAAATATGCCTGACATTGATAAGCACAAAACTCAAGAGAGTGATTAATTCTGGAGAAGGAAAGTGATGGAGTCTTAAAAACTGTGTCTACATTTTATTTCTTAAAGATTTGGTGTTAAGTATAATAAAATGTTAAGATTTGACAATGCTGGATGATAGGCAAACAGATATATATTATTTTCTATGCTTTTCTGAGTATTTGAAATAATTTATTAGATATAAGATTAACAATACATTGTAAAAAATTTAGATATTGCAGAAAGGCATAAAGGTAATAAAAATCACCCATAATCACTCCATCCAAAGACAATCATTGTTAACATTTTGTTGAATATCCAGACTTTTTTCTAAGCATCCACGCGCGTACACACACTCCTTTAAAAACAAAACAAAAAAACTTCATCTTTTTATTTGCTTTTTTATTTAATATGTTGTGGAAAACTTTTCATGTCTACATAGAGCCATAAGACGATTTAAATGACTACATACTATTCCTTCACTTGGCTGAATAATAAACTGGTCCCTATTGGTGCACATTTGGGTTGTTTCCAATTGTTTGCATTTGTAAATAATATTGCAGCAAACATCTCTGCTTATAAATTGTCCCTATCTCTGATTATAAATTGTCCCTATCTCTGATTATTTCCTTAGGGAAATTCCTAGGACTGGGAATTTGGGTCAAAGAATATGCACTTTTTAAAAGCCAAGCCTGGGAGTTCCCTGGAGGTCTAGTGGTTAGGGTTCAGCACCTTCAGCACTCAGTCCCTGGTCGGGGAACTGAGATCCCGCAGACCACGATACACGGCCAGAAAAACAAAAAAAGCCAGGCCTGAGTTTTATATGTTTTATAAATGATACCTTTATTGAGATGTAATTCACATATCATAAAATTCACCATTTTAAAGGGTATAATTCAGTGGATTTTAGTATATTCACAGAGTTGTATAACATTACCACTATCTAATTCCAGAACATTTTCATCACTCCAGAAAGAAACCCCAAACCCATTAGCTGTCACTCCTCATTCTCCCCAGTGTCCCCATCCCTAGGAAACCACCAATCTACTTTCTGTCACTATGGACTTGCCTAGTCCAGATACTTGATATAAATGGAATCATATCACATGTGGTCTTTGGTGTCTGCCTTCTTTCACTTGGCAAAATGTTTTCAAGTTTCATCCACCTTGTAGCATGCATCAGTCCTTCATTCCTTTTTGTTGCCAAATAATATTCCATTCTATGATATTCCACATTTTGTTTATTTATTCATAAGTCAATGGTCATTGGGGTTATTTCTACTTTTTGGCTGTTATAAATAATGCTTCTACGAACATTTATATACAAGTTTTTGTGTGGGCATGGTTTCAATTCTCTTGATTATATCTAGTAGTGGAAGTACTAGGTCATATGGCAACTCTATGTTTAACTTATTGAAAAACTGCCAAACTGTTTCCAAAGTGACTGCATCATTTTATATTCCCACCAACAATGCATGAAGTTTCCGATTTCTCTGTATCTTCACCAACATGTGCTATTGTCTGTCTTCTTTGATTATAGTCATCCTAGTGGCTGTGAAGTGGTATCTCATTATGGTTTTGATTTGCATTTCCATAATGGCTAATAATGTTGAGCTTTTCTTGTGCTTGTTGGCCATTTGTATATTTTCTTTGGAGAAATGGCTACCCAGATCCCGCCGCGGAGCACAGGCTCCGGACGCGCAGGCTCAGCGGCCATGGCTCACGGGCCCAGCCGCTCCGCGGCATGTGGGATCTTCCCGGACCGGGA
Source organism: Lipotes vexillifer (assembly GCF_000442215.2). Classification (NCBI taxonomy): domain Eukaryota; kingdom Metazoa; phylum Chordata; class Mammalia; order Artiodactyla; family Lipotidae; genus Lipotes; species Lipotes vexillifer. Next base: position 217,915 of record NW_006798707.1, on the reverse strand, counting down.
CACGACCCCTTGTCCACTGCATCGGCAGGCGGACTCCCAACCACTGCACCGCCAGGGAGGCCCCTTTGTCCATTTTTAAACAGGGTTATTTGTCTTTTTATTCTTGATTTGTGTTACTTATATATTCTAGATACAAGTCCTTTATCACTTTTATGATTTGCAAGTAATTTCTCCCATTTTGAAGATTGTTATTTCACTTTTTTTATGATGTCCTTTGAAGCACAGAAGTTTTTAGTTTTCAATGAAGTCCTATTTATTTTTTCTTTGGTTGCTTGGGCTTTTGATGTCATATCTAAGAAACCACTGCCTAATCTAAGGTCATGAAGATTTACTCCTTTGTTTTATTCTAAGAGTTTTATAGTTTTAGCTCTTACATTTAAGTCTATGATTAATTTTGAGTTAGTTTTTTATATATGGTACAAGGGAAGGGTCCAACTTCGTTTTCTTGTGTGTGGATATCCAGTTGTCCCTGTAGCATTTGCTGAAGAGACTGTTCACTCCCCGTTGAATGGTCTTGGTACCCTTATAGAGAATCAATTGACTGAAAATATTGGGCTGGCCAAAGAGTTCGTTCGGCTTTTTCCATAACATCTTATGGAAAAACCTGAACCAACACCAAATAAGAGGGTTTATTTCTAGATTCTCAGTTCTATTCCATTGGTCCATATGTCGGTCCTTCTGCCAGTATCACACAGCCTTGATTACTATAGCTCTGAAATAAGTTTTGAAACTGGGAAATGTGAATCCTCTACTTTTGTTATTTTTCAAGATTGTTTTGGCTAGTTTGGAACACCTGCAGTTCAAGCCTGAGTTTCTAATCATTTTATTGTGTTAAATCCTATGAAGGAAAATGAAAAGCAGAACCACTAATTGATGGTTTTGTATAGTGTGTGAAGTCAGTCTACGAGTCTGACAGCTAAAAATAAGATTGGGTTTCCTTTCTTTTTTCCAGCCTTTAGTCAAACCTTTTCACTGTGGAAAATAATTGAAGCAACAAGAGGGAGAAATATTGTGTCTCCTTGTGTTGTACTATTTTTTTTTTTTTTTTTTTTTTTTTGAGGTACGGGGTCCTCCCACTGTTGGTTC
>NW_006798707.1:212692-216733 GCF_000442215.2 Lipotes vexillifer | reverse complement strand
TTTTTGAGGTACGCGGGCCTCTCACTGTTGTGTCCTCTCCCGTTGCGGAGCACAGGCTCCGGATGCGCAGGCTCAGCGGCCATGGCTCACGGGCCCAGCCGCTCCACGGCATGTGGAATCTTCCCGGACCGGGGCACGAACCCGTGTCCCCTGCATTGGCAGGTGGACTCTCAACCACTGTGCCACCAGGGAAGCCCTGTTGTACTATTTTGAGTTGTCAGGTTGTATTAGAGCAAAAAGAAGAAAATTCCAGAACCTGCAGTCTGCAGGGCCTACTGACTACCTGAATGGTGCTTAACCCATCATGATATCATTTTCCCTTTGTGTTCGGAGGAAATAGATTTAAATATAGCCTCTTCCCTACAGCAGTAACAGCCAAATGAAGAAGCGGCCAACATCTGCAGTGGGCTACAAGAGGCCTATCAGCCAGTATGCTCGGGTTGCCATGGCAATGGGGTCACACCCCAGGTATAGGGTAAGAAGCTGGGAAGTAGAAGGGGGGAGGGGAGAGAGCGCCCAAGGGAGGTGATGCTCACAACCTCTGCTTCCTCTACCTGCCTCATCACCCTTGCTACTCCCATTATTTCCCAAGTGCCCAGAAGATGCAGACATCAGGGCCAGTGCTCACGTCTGGCCTGATATTCCCACCACAGGCCGAGAACATCATGTTTCTGGAGTTGGATGTGTCCCCTCCAGCGGTCTTTGAGATGGAATTCTCTCATGATCAAGAACAAGACCCCCGTGCATTACACATGGAGAGGCTTATGCGGTTGGACAGCTTTCTGGAAAGACCTTCCACATCTAAAGTCCGAAAGTCCAGATCCTGGTCAGTACCATCACGGTCAGAGTGGGCAGTGGACTTAGAAGGCATGGTAACCCCATGGGCTGGTTGAGGCTGAGGAGGGTTTGGGTTGTACCCAAAGGGCATGAAGGGAGAGTGAAAACTGGGGCTGTGGGAGCCAACTTCCTACAGCGAGAGGATGAGGGAAAGAAAAGTCCTCACTTTTCTGTTTCCTGCACTTCCCCACCCTCCCTCTCGCCCACCTCATCCCCTTCCCCTGCAGGTGCCAGAGTCCTCAGCGGCCTCCACCTTCCATTGCACACGCCTCGCTGGCCTCCGCTGCTCTGCTCCCCACGACAGCGCTAGACCACGAGTGACAGCCTTCAGTCGGGCTGCCCATCCCCCAGACCCCAGGGACGGGGCAGCCAACCCTGGATCATCTCGCCTGACGCTCGGTGTGCGTGCGTGCGTGCGTGCGTGTGTGTGTGCGCATGTGCATATGTGTGCGGGGTGAGAATCTGGCAGACCGTGCCTCTGCTGGCTCTTAGCCTCCTTTATTTAATTAATGTTATTTATTCGTGGAGCTCAGTTCTTGTGGGAGAGGTGCCCCCGCCTGAGCTTGCCATGGTCGCCGCACAGCCTCCTCGTCTTCTGACTTTAGACCCCCCGCCCCAATCAGACCTCATGCTCCTCCCTGTCAGCTGCCCCCAGAAGGGAGGGGGGCGGCGGGGCCTGAGAAGAGAGTGTGCTTTTTCTACCCAGCGCGCTCCGTAATCTCCCATCTCCTCCTGCACTGCCGGCAAGCAGCTCCTGAGCACTTTCTGGGACTAGAAAAATGCTAGGTGTCCGCCGAGGCCAAGACACGCCCATCCTGATGGTGTTGAGCCTGTGCTTCCGGCGGAGAGAGACTGCTCTCCACTTTCTGGGTCGCAAACAACCTCTTTCGGTTTCTTGGGCTCCTTTTCAAGGACTCCAGTGACCTCAGCCACACGGCCCATGCTTTTCAGCTTTGGCAAGAACTCGTGGCTTCCCAAACTCTGCTTCCTGCCCACCTTCCCAACCCGTGGATGCGAATTGTGAACCCACCAGTTGCTGCCTCCTTGGGACCTTCAGGAAATGGAACAGTAATAGAGACAATGTGGACAGTCATCGAGGGACGGCCCTTTGTTTCTGTCCCCTCGGAGAACTAACCTTGGCCGACAAGCAATCAGGCCAACTCCCCATCTTCGAGATGCGGCTCCTTCCTGCTTTCATCATTTTCCTTGCAGCTTCCTGGATCCCTGTTCACAGTGGAAGGGATCAGTATCCTCCCTCTGGCTAAACAAAGGTACCACAGAATCTGTTGCTTTTCCCCCTCACTGAGCACAGGAGATGGAGGCCCAGGCGCAACCTGCCAACTCTGCCTGTTACCCCTGTTTCTGAATCACGTTTGTTGGGCACTGTTTTGTTGACAAGACTGACCCTTCAGCATTGTGCAAATTGGTCCCTAGGGAGGTACTCCTCACTTTCCTTTGTGACAACCCGGTATGTCTCCAGGTATCTCGAGTAAATTTCTACCAAAAAAAGAGAGATTAATTTTCGTTGACTTACCTTTTAATTGTATATTTTAGTGGAAGGGTGAAGAGGTAATCATGAATGAAAACATGTGGTTTGGGGTTTCAAAACGACCTGATAATGGAGTCTCCAGTTCCTAGAACATGAGGAGTTTTGTCACTGGGGGAAAGGCACGAAACTGACAGGTCTGCCTGAAACGGGGGGCGTGGGAGGTGGCGGTAGGGGCCGACTACGTGGTTTTTCTCTTTCCGTCAGGAAATGAACACTTCTTGCACAGTTCAAGTTCTGCTCTAAGGACCAAGCTATGGTTTGGTTTAATTCAGTGATGCTGTCATCGCTGCTGTAACTACGGGACCAGGTAGCTGGGCCACTCGGTTGCCACTTCCTTCTGTCCTTCAAGGAAATAACATTTTTCATCAGAGCCCAGGAGATTATTTGAGACTCAGGATTCAGATCAGAGCTTCAGCTGTGGCTGGGACAGGACCAGTGTGTAGAAATTTCCCAGGGGGCCTGGGCACAGAGGGACCTCCAGTCCTGCGCTCTCCCACTGACCTCTTTCTCATTTGTGGATGAAGCCGCACGTGTTAGCCCCGTTCATCACCTGGACACATCGACTCTGCATTGTCTGGTCACTTGACCCTCACAGTCTTATAGCACAATATACCCAATTTCTTCACCCCCAGTCTGAGGGCTGGGCCCAAGGTGTGGTCAGAGGAGGAGCTCCTGCCTGCAGTTTTGTGTACAGTGTGTATGTGTGTGCGTGTTTGTGTGTGTGTTTACCTCCACGGGGGACACTCTACACTCAGTGTAAGATATGCTGGGAACAGGGCCACCGGGGTGGCTGGATCTCGGTCTCTCTGTCTCTCTCTCTTTCTCTTCTTTTCCTTTTGATGTATCAGACACTTGGTTGACAAAGTAAGGGCCTTGATTAGGACCAAATTTCCACGTCTGTTGCTATGGTCTTTATTTAGGACAACAGTTAACAATGCTGTGGCCCATTCTTGTCACTCTATACATATGACGATACAGGACATATGTAATATATAAATATATATATATAAAACATTACCCTCTGTCTTCTTGGCTTAGGATGAGATCTCTCTGTTGAGCTGAAATGCACCTGCAGCTCAGTGCTGCCAGCAACCTGCAGGCCCCAGCCCTGTTCAAATTAACACAGTCGATAATAAAGGAATGAGTATCATTACAGAGTTGGTTGCCTGCCTTCTCTTCCCTCTGACTCTTTCTACTTCTCTTTTTATGTTCTCCCTTCTCTCTCTTCCTTGTTTTTTCCAAGAGGGGTTCAAGACTATTTGGAGCCCAGCTGCAGTGATCAGCACCCAGGAAAAGAACTGGCTGCTTAATAAAAGGGGCTCCGTCTGAGCATCAAGGCGGAGGGGGCAGAGCTCAGGCTCCAGTCTGAAGTCTGTGCCCGAGCTATGGCAGCAGCTGTTCGTGTTCTAAGCTAGCGGTCCCCTCCCAGTTAATTCTGAGCTATTAGCAGATTTCAGAACTGCCTGTCCAGATTAGCTGTCCGTATCATTTAACAGCTCTGCCCCTTCTGCTCCTCCGTTTATCAGCCAAGAGAGATTAAAACAGGCAATAATGTGTGTAAAGCACATCCATATGACTGGCACATGGTAGGTGCTGAATTAAAATAATTCAAGACTAGCTTCACCTTATCCTGTCTTCCCAGGGCCTCTTTCCCT
>NW_006798707.1:201570-212627 GCF_000442215.2 Lipotes vexillifer | reverse complement strand
CTTTCCCTCCCTCTGGGTTCTAGTTGTCGGCTCCCTGTAGCGTGGAAGTCTTACAGGAAATGAGAAATAGTTGCTGCTAAAAAACACGAAGCCCAAGGAATTCCCTGGCAGTCCAGTTGTTAGGACTCGGAGCTTCCACTGCCAGGGGTCCGGGTTCGATCCGTGGTCAGGGAACTAAGATCCCACAAGCTGCGTGCTGCGGCCAAAAACAAACAAACACGAGGCCCTGACTCCTGGGAGAGCACTGAGGTTAGCCTGGTGCACAGGGCATGGCTGCGTGCCCATTGTGGCACTGACGCTTTTCCTGGAGGGGCCTCCTGCCTCTGTGTCAGCTCCAGCCCTGAAATCCAAAGGGGTTCCAGGGCTCTGCTGCTTGAGGGATTTGCCAGGTGTCGTTAGGTACTTTACACACCCATAGTCGTTTAATCCTCCCAGGTGGGAATGATTGTCACTGGTTTACTGGTGAAATTTAGGGAAATTAACTAACTTGGCTAAAGATGTAGGGTTAGTGATGAAGCTGGACTTCCAGATTCTAAAGCCTGTATTTTTTGATTCTGTGCCTCTAGTGCATCTGCACCTCAGGACTGATAGGCACCCTACATGTTCTACAAGTAGTGCAAGCCAGGGACAGAAGGGCAGAGTGGTGGGAATAAAACCAAATCACCCAACCCTTAACCTTGAGGTCCTATTTTAATACCACTCATTCCTCCCGTTAGCCGTGGGCTCACTTGTGTGGCTGAGATAGGCGGTTCTAGAGTTCCACGGACCAGCCAGGTGGCTGGAACTCACCCTTAGCTGGGGTCCCCTTGCTTGTCAATATGGCAACTGCCATATTTCTCTTCTTCCTCCAAGGCTGGGCACCTGACCTCCAGAGTTACTTCTTTCTGTTTTCAGATGCCTAGGTCTGGGTGTGTGTTAGTTAGAACTCTTGGCCACTAGTAAAGATTCGCTTAAGCTGGCCTGAACGAAATAAGGACACAGAAGCATGCTGTGGACACTACGGGCAAGGACAGAACCAGCTCTCAGGAACGACCTAGTGCCAGGGACTCAGACCCTACAAAGACCCTCTCTATCTCACTGTACTTTCTGTGTGGGGTTCATGCTGTTTCCTCAGCTGCTCCAGTCTGTGACTTAGAAAATATGCCTGCCAGCAGCTCTCTGTTTAAATGAGTCAAGTCATTCGGAGAGACTTAGAAGTCCCAGTGCCAACTTCATGGGAATGTGATTCCAATTCAGTGGTTTGGGTTAGATGGGTGGGAACGTGATATATGAACAAGACCTCCAAGAATCCTACTGCAGTACCCATGTGTACATGGGGTGGTGATGGTGGAAATAAAGATATTCCTCAAAAAAGCTGATGGGGGTAGCAGTTGGGGTGGAGTGTGCTCTGGGAAGTCAACAAAACAGATGTTCACAACCAGTGTATTCATCACCCAGGATGGCTTAAGAAAAATTTGCTCTGGGCTCATCCTTTCTTTCTGGCCATTTTTCTTATAACAGATCACCTGCACCAAAAATACCACCCTCAGAGGCTCTGCTTTATTAGATCCAGGATAGATCCATGAGGCGGACACTGCAAGTTGCCTTTCCAACATCCATTTTTCCCTTCCTCCTTACTTACAAAATAATTTTGTTCAAGGAGGGCAGTGCACCCAACTGAAAATACTCATATTCCCAGACTCCCTTGCACCAGTGGGTGGCCATGGGGCATGGTTTTGGCTGAGGAGATGCAAGTAGGAGTTGGCTAGGGATTTCTGGAAATGTTTTTGCTTTTCCTATTATAGATATCACCCATTTCTCCTCTTCCCATATCCTCTTCCTGCCTAGAATTCAAATGCACCTCCTGAAGTACATTCTTTCATTGAACAAATATTTACTGAGCACCTGTTACCCGTATATTCCAAGTACTGTTCTAAGTGCTGGGAATACAGCAGTGAATAGAACAGACAGAAGCCCCTGTCTTCACAGTGCTTAATTTTATGGTGGGGAGAAAAGCATTAAACAAAAAAAATCTTATTGCAGGGTCAGATGACAATGTGAATGGCCAAGAAAAAGCAGAGAAGGGAGACGGGGAGTTCTAGGTACTGATGGTGGTGGTGATGGAAAGGGATTGGGGGGTTGTAGTCACCCCCTTAGTAGTCACTTACTAAGAAGATGACATTGGAGCAAAGTCCTGAAGGAGGTAAGGAAGTGGACTCCAGGAGAGGGAAAGCAAATGCAAACTTCGTGGGTGAGAGTATGTCAGGCTTGTTCAAAGAGCAGCAGCCATATTGCAACCCTGAGGCAACAAGCATAACAAGTAAAGGTTGATGGAGTGGAGAGACCGTGAGTCCCAAGTACCTGGCAGGGTTTGTGTGGCTGCATCAGCTTGGGTCTGTCCACTTCTAGACTTCTAATGGTGCCAGACAAACTCCCAGGGGTTTAAGTCAGTGTTAGGGGGGACTTGCCAGGAATCTGCACGTGAAACTGGATTTGCCAGGAATCTGAAGGTGATTCCAATGAACACTCACTCAAGTATGAGAATCTTAGTTGCAGCCATTTGTGATTTTGTGTCATACTCCTTTGGGCCTGCCCTTCAAGCACCGGCACTGGGGCCACCTGCTTGTGTAAACACCAGGACTGCCCTCGAGGGTGGTAGAGGCAGAGGGCACAGAGCCACTGGAGGGCACCTCGGAGCCCCTGGGTTCAACCACATGTCCTTTCTTTACAACTGGCACGGGGCAGGCTGCTACCTTGTTTGGTCTAGAAAACCAAAGGGATTATTTGTTAACATCCAAAGCTCCCATTTTGCAATAAGGAAAAGTAGACCCAGAAAAAGAAAGTGATTTCCAGAAAGTCACACAAATGGTGTGCAAGCTGGGCCTGGAGAGCATAAGGACTTATTTGTTAGACACACTGGTTATGTTTTTTGTTGTGTGTTTATTTTATTTGGTTTTTAAAAAATAATTTAAAACTCACAGAAAAGTTGTGGGTATCACAATAAGAATAACCATGTACTCTTAGCCCATAGACCTCATTTAAGTTTTGCCAACTGACCCTAGAATGACCTTTATAGCAAAAGGATTCAATCCAGGATCCTGTGTTGTATTTAGTTATCATGTCTCTTTAGTCTCCTGTCTAGAATTCCTCAGTCCATTCTTGACCTTTATTCCGCCTTTAATATTCTTTAAGTTAATTTGTAGACTGTCCCTGGATTCAGGTTTGTCTGATGTCTCCCATGATTAGATTCAGGTGATGCACAGAAGTGATGCTGTGGTCCTTTTACTGTATCCCATTAGGTGGAACATGATGACATGGCTTTGTCCTATTACTGGTGATGTTAAGTTTGATCATTTATTTATTTATTTATTTTTTGAAGTGCCTTTTTTTTTTTTAAATTCATTTATTTATTTATTTTTGTCTGTGTTGGGTCTTTGTTGCTGCGTGTGGGCTTTAGCTACGGTGAGCGGCGCTACTCTTTGTTGCAGTGCGCGGGCTTGTCGTTGCAGTGGCTTCTCTTGTTGCGGAGCACGGCCTCTAGGCGCGCAGGCTTCACTAGTTGTGGCATGCGGGCTCAGTAGTTGTGGCTCACGGGCTCTAGAGCACAGGCTCAGTAGTTGGCGGCGCTCGGGCTTAGTTGCTCCACAGCACGTGGGATCTTCCCGGACCAGGGCTCGAACCTGTGTCCCCTGCATTGGCAGGCAGATTCTTAACCACTGCTCCACGCTCCACAAGGGAAGTCCCAGTTTGATCGTTTATTAAGGTGGTGTCTGCCAGGCTTCTCTATTGTAAAGTAGTCACTTCTTATCCATTTGTAATTTTAACATCTTTATTGGAGTATAATTGCTTTACAGTGTTGTGTTAGTTTCTGCTGTATATCCATTAGTAATTAATAAGCATCTTGTGAAGAGATATTGGGAAATTATGTAATATTCCACTCCTCTAAATTTCACCCATGGTTTTAATGTCCATTGATAATTTCCTCCTTGAATTAATTATTACTGTATGGTTGCCAAACAGTGGCTTTTGACTTCCATTATTTTTCTTACATTTATTAGTTGGCATTAACTTGTTAGAAGCTGCTTTCTCTTCTCCTTATGTTTGTTTATTTATATCAATATGGACTCATGGATTCTTATTATATTCAGTGGGTTGTAATCCATTATTACTATGATTTGTTTTGACACTCAAATTATCCCAGATTTGATCAGTGGCAGTGCCTTCAAGCTGGCTTCTGTGTTCTTTTGAAATGTTCCCATTATTTTTTGAATACATTCTTACTTTCTGGCACAGAAAGATGTTCCAGACTTATCACAAGAGTCTTGATTCCTTTTAATGGAGAATGGTACACTTATTTCTTTCTTTCTTTTTGAGGCTCAGAGGCTTTATTTATTTATTTATTTATTTATTTATTTATTTGCGGTATGTGGGCCTCTCACTGTTGTGGCCTCTCCCGTTGCGGAGCACAGGCTCCAGACGCGCAGGCCCAGCGGCCATGGCTCACGGGCCCAGCTGCTCCGCGGCATGTGGGATCTTGCCAGACCAGGGCCAGCGGCCATGGCTCACGGTCCCAGCCACTCCGCGGCATGTGGGATCTTGCCAGACCAGGGCACGAACCCGCATCCCCTGCATCAGCAGGCAGACTCTCAACCACTGCGCCACCAGGGAAGCCCATGGTACACTTATTTCTAATGGCAGTCTCTACTCCCAGGAGTTCTCAATGGACAGAGCTTGAATTTAACAAAAAAATAATTTTATATATATATATATAGTATATACAAATTTACACATACACACACACTTTACAATTGAATTGAGTTTGCGTCTGAGTTCACACTGATTCCCCCAATTCCAACCAACATCTAGAGTTCCTGTTTTTCATCTTTATAACTCTTTTCTCTGACAGTTGAGAAACCTGGCTCCCACTAACCTCAATACACTGTATTTACTTATTTGCCCAATTCCCTTGTTTGTGGCCAGTTTCTTGACCCCCACAGGGCTGCCGCCCTGCTCAGCTGTCTTTCTCACATGAGCACCAACATCTCCGCCAGGCCGTTGTCTGCACAGCCATGCCTAATGATGGAATTACTAAGGAGGGAGGAAGCAAAGGAGGGAACTGGGAGGTGAGGGGTGGGGAGGGAGACATTATATTTGAAGCAAAAACACTCCCATTATTTTATATCCCTCTCTGTGTGCTGCAGCAAATATAGAAAAGGACAAGATGATGAGAAAAGAAAGGATGTGAACTGCCCCTACTCTAGGGGTTTGCAAATTGAATAGTCAGGGAGAAATTCTTTCTGAATACTGAGTGGAAACACCCAGTGTGCTCACCACCCAGGCTCACTGTGCACACATCTGGCTTCCACCTGGGGCTGGTCCTCACCGGTGAATTGGCTGTAGCATGCCCATCTCCTGTGTGCCCCTAGGCAAGTCATCCAACTCCCTGGTTCATCTAAGTGATGACCTTTCCCCACCCCACCCCCTCACCAGCACTTACTCATGATAAGAGATGCTCCAGAATTTACAAAGAATAAAGAGCCCTATAAATGTAATGGGTTATTATTATAGTTGTGTCGGGATAATCAGATCAGCTGCCTAAATGGAGATCCCAAATAACTGGGGCTTAAACAAAACAGAAGTTTCATTACTCTCTCGTATAGTAACATGGCTATAAGTGGACCACGGCTGGCTTGCTGACTGATAGGGCTGTTCCATGGGATTAGAGACCTACACTCCTACCTTGTTGATCCAACATCTTTAGAGTGTTGTCCTTGTCCACAGGGCCAAGATACTCATCACTACATCTTCACTCAGGTACCCAGGAAGGGAGAAAAGGAGGAGTAGAGGGCATGCCCTGCTCCTTAATGTGAACCTGGAAGTTGCATAATCCCATTGGCCAGAACTTTGTCACACCTACCTTCAAGGTCGAATCTTTGTCTTTATTCTGAGTGGCTAATAATCAGAGGTTTTATTAGGGCACAGCTGTATGAATTGGCTCTGTTTCTGGTCACAAGGTAATCCCTGTATTTTCTGGGCTCCTCATATAATGGCCTCTGCAAAGTCCAGATGTGTCTCTGCCACAGACAGCAGAGCCAAGATTTGCAGGACTTGGACCTTATACAATTTTGGAGAGAGGAAGGATAACTCTTACCAAGAAAAAGAAAGAAAATAATGAAACAAAATTAGGTATGGGAGTGAGTACGTAGAATGAGAAAATAAATTACAAATTACACAATTTAGAAGCTGACAAATACCACAACATCACAAAATTCAGAAAAATAGTATAATATGTTTATTATTTAAATACCTGACAGACCTCTCTAAAACTTTTTCCCTGCATTTTCCGACTGTGCACTTTTTGGATGTGTCTGAATACGACAATAATTTTGTGCTATTTTCTAGCCAAAAAACCCAGAAACATAATTCAGTCTTTCTTTTAAAATGGCTGACTAACATTTTTTTATATTATTGAGAGTTTAGGAAGGTTTCTTTCTGCTTCAATTCATTATTGGTAATGACATATAAATTTTTAGAATTATGATTAACTTTGGGAAAACCTCTATCAAATTTCTTTCATATATGCACTAGAGGATCTCAGGGCATTTCAAGTTATTCGTGTGTGTGTGCAATAACTAATCTTAGATACTGTTTGAAATAATAATGCTCATTAACCAGTTTGTTGACAATGTCCTAATTGTAATGGCTTATTATTAATATTTTATATGTTCATAAGTCAGCATTTGGGGGATGCAAAAAACATACAACATACACACAGATGTACTAGCTCTTTTAGTACTGCTAGAAGACTGTGCCCGTAAACACAAGAATTCCTATAAATTCTCTTTTGCACAAGTTCCATCAAAGAGAGGGAAAAAATGAATGGTGTGTTTGTGATTATAGGCACTATGTCATGTACATTCCTGACAGAAGGGAACTTCCATGTTGATCAGGGATTGATGAGAACCAAACAGTCCACTTATACTGTTTTGCATGTCTAACAACTGGAAGAGTTTTCTACAGACCAGCTTTTGGCTTTTGTAGATTTCAGACCTTGTCTCTCCTTCACTACCCACCAATGTCTGGTGCCAGGCACTGGGGGACTCTTTGTTATCAGTTTATGGTCTCTGGCCCTGAACCTTCATGTTTTACCACCATAGTGGTTGAGTTGGCAGAGTGAGTGATGAGAGTATTCCTGGCGGCCCTTCCTACACTAGGTTAGCTAGCAATATTTATCTATACATTTATCTATACATCTAGACTGTGAACCACCTAAATATATCCCATTAAACCAAACTAAATATGTCCCCAACTCAACTTCCTTCCTTTTAGCTAGATCTAAAAATGCATGCAGCCATGTCTTGAGGGTATAAGGGAACTAGGAATGAATGGAGACAGTGTTTTTAAGTGACTACAGTAAAAATATCTTACTTTTAGAAATTTTTTTTCAATTTTATTTATTTGTTTTTGCCACGGGGCTTGCAGTATCTTAGTTCCCTGACCAGGGATTGAACCCGTGCCCTCTGAAATGAAAGCTCAGAGTCCTAAACACTGGACTACCAGGGGACTCCCCCAATTTTATTGAGATATAATTGACATACACCACTGTATAAGTTTAAGGTGTACAGCATAATGACTTGACTTACATATATCATGAAATCATTTCCACAATAAGTTTAGTGAACATCGTCATCTTATATAGATACAAAATTGAAGAAATAGAAAAAAAATTTTTTTCCTTGATGAGAATTCTTAAGATTTACTCTCTTCATGACTTTCATATATAACATACAGCAGCGTTAATTGTATTTATCATGTTGTAACATTACATCCCTAGTACTTAGTTATCTTCTAACCGGAAGTTTGTACCTTTGACTACATTTATCCAACCAGGTTCCCCACGACCTCCCCACCTCCCTGCAACCCGTAACCACAAATCTGATCTCTCTTTCTATGAGTTTGTTTGTTTCTTCGTTTTGCAGTATAACTGACCTACCACAGTATGTTACTTCCTGGTACACAACATGGTGATTTAATGTTTCTATACATTTCAAAATGATCACCACAAAAACTCTGGTTACCATTTACTTTTAGAATTTTTAAAGAAACATATGCCTATATGATTACATTGTCAGGACCTCTCACTGGACCCTGCAAGCAGGGTGTCTTGGGGTTTAAGCTTCAGTATCTTCATAGTAAATCCACCTCAGCCCCCTTAGGTGTAGGCAGAGATTTTATGGCAGTGATTCAAGATAGGAAGCAACTTTGCATTCCCCTTGGTACCCTAGCCCTGCTTTTCCTGCTCTCGCCTCCATACCACTTACCCTCCAACGTGCATGCTGAAGACTTCTCTCCTTCTGATAAAGAGAATTGGCAACAACAGGATCACCATGGATAAATTCTTTAATGTGAAACTTTTTAAATTATAAGATTAAAACCTGCCAAGTCAATAAATCTGAAATAAATAAATGAACATATACACATATGTTCTCACGCACATGAAATTAAACAATACCTAGGTAAATAATTTTAATATTTTGATCTATGTATTGAGCCACTATTAAGAATGGGCAGCTAAGAGCTACCCAACCCACCTTGGGACTGTGCCCAGCTCCTGTTCAAAGGCAGCATTCATGGAAGGCTGAGCTTCTCCAGAACGTTGCTGCTTAGCCTGTGGGGTGTATGTGTGTATGTGTGTGTATATGTGTGTGTGTGTGTGTGTGTATGTACACTCATATGGGCACACACAGGTATACACACCCATGCTACACATCAGGTACTGTGTAGAATGTGTGCTCTATTTGGCTGGAAATCTTCCCTTTCAAAGATGCTTTTTGGGACTTCCCTGGAGGCGCAGTGGTTAAGAATTCACCTGCCAATGCAGGGAACCCCGGTTCGAGCCCTGGTCCGGGAACATTCCACATGCCGCGGAGCAGCTAAGGCCATGCACCACAACTACTGAGCCTGCACTCTAGAGCCCATGAGCCACAACTACTGAGCCCACGCACCACAACTACTGAAGCCTGTGTGCCTAGAGCCTGTGCTCTGCAGCAAGAGAAGCCACTGCAATGAGAAGCCCGCGCACCACGAGGAAGAGTAGCCCCCGCTCGCCGCAACTAGAGAAAGCCTGTGCGCAGCAACGAAGACCCAACACAGACAAAGATAAGTAAATAAATAAACTTACCAAAAAAAAAAAAGTTGCTTTTTGAACACGTGCTTCCTCACACAGCCCTGTGTTCGGTCTCTCTCCAAAGAGGATGAAGAGTTTCTAGATCCCACATATTCACACATTCATTTTTGATGCCAAGCCTGTGTGACCTCTCTTTCTCAAGCCAGTGCCAACCCTGGAATATAGTTGATTTAAAAAACACCTTTAGGGCTTCCCTGGTGGCGCAGCGGTTGAGAGTCCGCCTGCCGATGCAGGGGACACGGGTTCGAGCCCCGGTCCGGGAAGATCCCGCATGCCACGGAGCAACTGGGCCCGTGAGCCACAACTACTGAGCCTGCGCGTCTGGAGCCTGTGCTCCCCAAGAAGAGAGGCCGCGATAGTGAGAGGCCCGCGCACCGCGATGAAGAGTGGCCCCCCGCTCGCCTCAACTAGAGAAAGCCCTCGCACAGAAACGAAGACACAACACAGCCAAAATAAATAAAGAAATTAAAAAACAAACAAACAAACAAACAAAAAAAAACACTTTCTAGAGGAATGCTTGCAGAAGCCTGGTGAACAATTATGGACATTAATTAAAAAAAAAAAAAAAAAAACACCTTTATTTAAAACAGGCATAAAGTCTGATGACACAATTAGGCTGCTCTCACAGGAGGGAATTTAAATGCATGAGGCTGGCCTTCCTTCCTTCCTTCCTTCCTTCCTTCCTCTCTACAGTTCTCTCTGTCTCTGTCTCTCTCTCTCCGTCACTGGAGCCAGTGGCCCACACGGGGGAAATCAGTACTTTAAAAAGAAAACAGGGCGGGGCAGGGGATAAATTAGGAGTTTGGAATTAACATATACACACTACTGTATACAAAATAGATAAACAACAAGGACCTACTGTATAGCACAGGGAATTATATTCAATATCTGGTAATAACCTATAATAGAAAAGAATATGAAAAAGAATAGATTTGTATATATGTATAACTGAATCACTTTGCTGTACACCTGAAACTAACACAACATTGTAAACCAACTTTACTTCAATAAAATAAAGGAAAAAAAATCTCAAAAACAAAGAAAACAGAATTTTTTTATCTTTTGAGAAAGAAATGATAATATATTTTACCTGTCTACATTTTTAATGAAGAATGAAGAACTGATAGTTTATAAGTTTACATGTAAAACATATAGTTTTTTATGTAAAACTAATAGCAAACATATAAAAGAGTTCTGCAATTTGGCTGTTTTTGTACTTGGCTGGTTAAGATACTCTTAGAGAGAAGAAATGGGTTTGCAGGAAAGAGATAAAGAAAGATGTGAGAGAGTTATCCAAGGCCATCATCTAGAAAACACCGTACCAGGAAAGGACCACGAACAAGAGCGATGAAGTGGTGGGAGATGAGCAGGAAGCAGCAGAAAGAGCTCTGTACTCAGGCACCAGACACAACCCTCCAGGATCCTTGGAGCTAAAGCAAGTGGAAGCTGACCTTTGAATCCTTTTGACTCATGCAAGTCCTTCAATGCCATCTCTGTGAAGAAAAACAGGTTTTCTGCTTTTATTATTACATATTTAACTTTTGAAACTTCACACTGAGAAAAATGGTTTATTTCCCCAGGGAATTCTAAAAGTTTTGCTAGCACTGGAAGGCATGGCTTGTGTTTCAGATATCCTCCTCCCTACCGAACAAGGCTGTCTGTCAGAGGAGCGGTACGACAGCTCCCTTTGATCTGCAGAAGCTGCTCGACCTATCTGTGTTTTTGCAGAGATCAGGGCTGTTGTATGCCACAGTAGTTGCTCGTGGCCCTTTCTGCTTGTCAAACTCAACCCACATTCTGATTGCATTTCATTCTAGTTGCAAGAGATGCAGTGGAAACGATAATAAAAATCAGTTCAGTGAAAACGACCCAAAGGAATAAAGTGATTTTT
>NW_006798707.1:200171-201560 GCF_000442215.2 Lipotes vexillifer | reverse complement strand
CCCTCAGTTCAGCAGGGAAGAGGCACTTGTCACTCCCAGCCTCTTCTCAGCAAGCAGAGCCCCGACCAACTCCTTACAGCTCCCAGGGGAACTGCAGATCCCAGGCCGCCCACAGTCAATTTGCTTGACAAAGAGAAAATAATTCTTCGGGAGCTGTAGAAAGCCTGCATTCCTTCTGAAAAGTGGGGGGAGGGAGGGTAGCAGTGAAATATTTTAAAAGAGAGCTAGAGAATGGAGGGCGATATGATATTCAAAAATATTCAAACTAATACGCACTCACATACACCCACACACACTTATTCAAACCCCTGTTCCCAATTAGAAAATGGAATCCAGTTTAGGAATGATAATTTACAATATTCTTCAATTCATTAGTGAAATGAAGGATTATAATCATGGTGTTTCAGAAAGGAAGGGAGATTCATTCATTCATTCATTCATTCAGTGACTACTTGCTGAACACCTACAAGGAGTAAGGCGTTATGCTAAGCATCATTCCCATCAATAATTCCTCACCACCGCCTAGCTACCATTTCTCCCCATTTCCACTGCTGCTTCCCCTCCCCCATCAAATCCTGCTCAGGATGCTGCAAGTCTCCTAACTGGTCTGTCAGCTTCTGTCTTTGCTTCCACCTTCCCTCCTGCCGCCCATGGTACATTCTCCACACAATAGCCAAAAAGATATTTCATAGCAAAGAGTTTATATTTAAAATGTAAAATAAAATCATACGACTCCCCTGCTTAAAACTCTCCAATGGCTTTATGTTACCCTTTATAAACTAGGCTTTTTACAACCGTCTATAAGGTCCTACACAATCTGACTCCTGTCTATACTTTTTTACAATCTTGTATCACTCTTCCCCCCTTCAAAATACTCTGCAGCTACACTGGCACTTCTAATGTTTTATTTTGTCCCTCAGATATGCTATGCTTGTTCCCTGCTCAGGGCCTTTGCACTTGCTATGTCCTTGTCTTGGGATGCCCTTCCCCCAGACTTGTAGATGGCTGGCTCCTTTTCACCATTCAGGTCTCACATCAAATGTCACCTCAGTGAAGTTTTCCCTGGCCACCCAGTCTAAATTGGCTGCCCTTTCTATGCCATTACGCTTTTAAATTTATTTGCTAAAAGCATAGCACTTACCATTATCTGAAGATATTTTATTTATTTGACTGTTGAGATAATAGTTCTCAGTGTGGTCCAGGACCAGCAGTTTTAACATCACCTGGGAAATTATTAGAAGTGCATAATCTCAGGCCTTACTCTAGACCTACTGCACTGGACATTCTGAGGGTGGAGACCAGAGATCTGTATTTTTACAAACACTCCAGGTGATTCTTATGAAAATTAAAGTTTGAGAACCACTGGCTTATAATGATTACCTCTCCATT
>NW_006798707.1:184544-199804 GCF_000442215.2 Lipotes vexillifer | reverse complement strand
CCCCCCGGCAACCCCCCATTCCCCCACCCATCCCCTGCCAAATGAAAATCCAAGAGAATGGAAATCCATCTGTCTTGTTCAGCACAGAGCTACTAGCACCAAACACATAGCTGACACTCAATAAATCATTGAATGGTGACAGACTGAATGAATGATTGAACTGGTGCCCTGAGTTCTGTGTCTCAGGGGCCACATGGGACAGACTTAGCAAACAGCCCAGTGGAACCAGGCCCCAGGGATCTGCTCACCGTCTTCCACAAGAGCTTTTATCTGTATAACACATTGATCTTGCAGGCTAGATAAGCCTGAACAAGGAGTTCTGAGGTTAAAGAAATGCTTGAAAACTATGGTTCAAAATGTTATTAATTACAGTTTGGAAACTAGGAGCATGTTCCATGTTCAGAGAACCAGACGGTTTGTAAGTTGTATCCAATTAGAGGGCAAGGATAATATCCCTTTCTTTTCAATTCTGTACAGTTCTTACCACATTAATCCTGGAGCAGGCTGCTGATTGACGAAGTGGCTTTGTCTTCCCTCAGTCTTTCTGCTTTATATCAATACTGGAATTTAAAAAAAAAAAAGCTCTAAACCAGTTAATCCTGCCTCCAGCAGTTTCTAAAAGCTTTCAGATTGAAACACCAGGTCAACCCCCAGCCCAGATCAGGGAGGAAAAACACCATCTTTGCAAAGGACATTGAACTTTAGAAAAGGTTAGATCAACAAGGAGAACAATGGAAAGGCCTTGGGAACCTCTTAGAAATAATAATACTCTAGCTTGAAGCAAATATTATGGGCCAGGCACCATGCTGGGTACTGGAGTTACAAAGACCAAGAGAGTAGTGTTCATGTTTTCAAGGAGCTTGCAGTCTGGAGGAGGGACAGGCACGTACACAGAGCAGAGTTGGTGCTGAGGTGATGACTGACTGCGTAGTTTTGCGAGGGAAAGATTCCTGGAGATTCCTGTTTAGATTCCTGGTATCTGAACAGATCTGGAAAGCTGTGTCTCATTGGGTAGGCAAGAAAGGGCAATCCAGGCAGAGGAGACAACAAACGTGAAAGCATAGAGATGAAAAAGAGCAGGGAAGGATTCAAAAATGTTTAAGAGAAATGACTGAATTGGTTATAAGATATATATAGATATTTGGAGAAATTTGAATACTGACTGCCTATTTGATATTAAAGTTTACTGTTAATTTTTTTTTTTTTTTGTGGTATGCGGGCCTCTCACTGTTGTGGCCTCTCCCGTTGCGGAGCACAGGCTCCAGACGCGCAGGCTCAGCGGCCATGGCTCACGAGCCTAGCTGCTCCGCGGCATGTGGGATCTTCCCAGACCCGGGCACAAACCCGTGTCCCCTGCATCGGCAGGTGGACTCTCAACCACTTGCGCCACCAGGGAAGCCCTACTGTTAATTTTTAAAGGTATGTTAATGATTTGTGGTTATGTTGTAAAAGAGTTCTTATCTTTTGGAGATACATATTGAAATATTATTGCTGGATAAAAGGATATGGTATCTGGAATTTGCTTCAAAATAATATGGGGAAGGGCAGGAGAAGGTAGGAATAAAGATGAAAAAAGTTTGGCCCTAAATGCTTGTTGAAACTGGGGATGGATAAATGGGAGGTCATTAAACTATTTTTCATATTTCTGTATATTTGGAATTTTTTATAATCAAAGAGCTGGGGGAGCAGGGAGAGAGAGACTGCCTAGCACTATAACTACCACTGTAATAAGCATTCAACAAATATTTACTACTTTTCTTGCTCTCTTTGATGTGTCATTAGATGTGATCACCATACTATTACTTATAGGCACAAGCTGGAGGAAAAAGCTAAACTAGTCTTTTTCCTAACCCTGGTCCTGCTTCCCAAAGATACTGTGTTACCCACTGTTTGAAGCAATGGCCACAAGAGTTGCCCTTCCTTACTGTTATGCATGGGAGGGGTGGTCGATCTCCAAAGTGAATGCAGGTTTACTTCCAGGGAATCCTGTTGAAGGCCAGCCTGAGAGATGAGACACACTTGATTAGGGCTCTGCTGGAGCTCCAGCTCCTGGGCTCACAAAGGGGCAGAAAGGTCAGCCTCCTCAGAGTGTGCCTTTCTCTTATACAAGGACTGAGCTCAGGCAGGCAGGCAGCATCCCTGGGGAATCTTCTGCACATGGGCGTAGCTAGGACACAGGCCCTAAGTGAGGAAAGGGTCTTTGGGGAACTTCAGTGGAGCATAGACGGAGAGGAAGCTCCTTATCCTGGACTCTTGGGACTACAACGTACCATCATACCATTTAGGCAAAACTAAAAAAAAAGAAAATGATTGTGGGAGGAATTGGATAGAATATACCCATTGCTTTTTTCCAAAAGAAGTCTCAATGGAAAATTGGAATACCCAAGCAGGGGTGAACTGCTTTACAAGTAGAATGGATGACTGACCCACTCTTGCCTGATTGGAGAGGCCTCAGAATTGACTTTCTGAAAACAAGTTCCTTAAACACCACAGAGACTGGAAATATTACCATTAAAGAGTATTTCTTTGGTATTAAAATTCACAGGAGGGGAAATAGATTGTGCACTTATTAGTTACAATTATTATCCATAATTTTCTGCTAATAATGTCTTACATTCATGTGGTATCTTGAAGTTTATTTTTATTTACCTTATCTCATCCAGTTCTCATGGGGGACCTCTACATTAGCAGGTAGTATTCTTTTCATTTTCTCCCAGATCTTATAGCTACTGGGGCTTGAATTAAACTTTTTAACTTCCAGAATAAAGCTCTTCTCTAAATGTTTCAGTTAACTATTGCTGGATAACAAACTGCCACCATACTTTATTAATTCTCAAACTTTTGTGGGTTGTCTGGGTAGTTCTAATTTTGCCTGGAGTCACTCTTACAACTGCATCTGACTGGTGGCTGGGCTGCGGCTGCAAACTGGGGTTCCTTGCTTCTCCCTGGCCTCTCCCCATGGCTAGCTTGGGCTTCCTTGCAGCATGGTGGTGTTAGATTAGTTGGGCTTCTTAGCTAGCAACAAGCTTCCAAGAATGAAAGTGAAGGTTCTAAGGCCTCTTAAAACCTGGATTCAGAGACTTGGAACACCACTTTTACCGCATCCCATTGATCAAACCAAGATACAAGGTCAACCCAGATTCAAAGAGAGAGGAAACAGACTCTCTTTTGATGGGAGGTGTGGCAAGAAGTATTATAAAGCGGTATGGACACAGAGAGGCATGATTCATTGGGAATCATTTTTCTTTCTTCCTTTTAAAAAAATAAACCTTGTTTTTTAGAAGAGTTTTATTTATTTATTTAGGCCACACAGCTAAATAAATAAAGCTGCCACACAGCTTGTGGCATCTTAGTTCCCCGACCAGGGATCGAACCAGGGCCCTCGGCAGTGAAAAGCACCAAGTCCTAAACACTGGACCAATGGGGAATTCTGTAGAAGAGTTTTAGATTACAGAATAATTGTGAAGATAGTTCAGATAGTTCCCATATACTCTATACCTACTATTAACATCTTACATTAATATGATACATTTGTTACACTTTATGAATCAATATCAATACATTATTATTAGCTAAAGTCCATACTTTATGCAGATTTCCTTAGATTTTGCCTAATGTTCTCTGTTCCAGGATCCCATCCAGAATATTACATCACATTTAGTCAGCATGTCTCCTTTGACTCCTTTTGGCTGTCACAGTTTCTCAGACTTTCCTTGTTTTTGATGACCTTGACAAGATTACTGGTCCGGTATTTTGTAGAATGGTCCCTCTACTGGGCTTTATTTGATGGTTTCCTTGTGATTAGATTGTGGGTTTGGGGACAGCTGCGGCTATAGGTTTTTGGGAAGAACACCACAGAGGCAAAGTGTCATTGTCATCACATCATATTAAGGGTACATACTATTAACATGACTTTTCACTGTTGATTTGACCTTGATAACCTGGCTGACGTAGTGCTTATCCACTGTGAAGTTACTCTTTTTTACCTTCTTTCTACTGTGTTCTTCGGAAGGAAGTCACTATGTACATCCCACATTTAAGTGGGGGAGAGTTATGTTCCCTATCTTTGAGGGTAGAGTATCATCTACATAAATTATTTGAAATTCTTCTGCATGGGAAATGTCTCTTCTCCCCCATTTATTTATTTTTTAATCATTTATTTATGTCAGTGTAGACTCACAAAATTTATTTTATACTTTGGATTATTTGTTGTTCAAATTATAGGAAGCCATTCTTTTTTTTCTTTTTCTATGAGTTTTTTTTTTTTCACACACACACACTGTATTTTATTTTTACAAGAGATAAATAAACTGACACCAAGCAATGTAAATGGATGACCACAACAAAAGCAACAATGATTGCAATTACCAATCACGAAACACACTCACACTATGTCATAATATTGACATTCAGTACAGTAATCCTCCACTGTAACAGCTCCTTTACTTTGCAGTGAAAAGTTGATTTGTATATTTTTTTGCCTCTGAGTCCTTGTGGGATTTTTTTTTTTTCTATTCACAGAAAGTTACAAAAATTATAATCATCCTCATCAGTTCACTCAGTCCCATGTAATTAATTTTTTTTTCATCTTGATCTTTTGTTAACACTTTTATGAATTCATCAGTTTTCCATTAGAGTTCTGAAAATGCTTATTCATTCAGTTCAGCAGTATAGTCAGTTACCAGAAACCTGTACTTGTCAGAGTCTTTTCCACGAATTCCTTGAAGATGAAACCCTTTTTATATAGGAACATTTTTGCAAAAGCATCAGACTACACCCAGAACTGTCTGTAAATGACAAAAGACTTAAAAATGACCACGGTTAAAGATTTGATGAAAGTTCATTATAATGCAATTGACAAGGAAATTTAGTTATTTCTGAGATATACATTTTAAAGTAATAACTAGAATTATGACTTATAACATTATACCAGAACATATAAGATTTTTAGAAATTTCATGTAATGTCTGAAACATTTATATTAACATATTTCCATACAAATAACCCAAAGAAAGTTTAGTTTTATTTGTTTTTTTGTTTGTTTTTTTATACTGCAGGTTCTTATTAGTCATCAATTTTATACACATCAGTGTACACATGTCAGTCCCAATCGCCCAATTCAGCACATCACCATCCCCACCCCACTGTGGTATTCCCCCCTTGGTGTCCATACATTTGTTCTCTACATCTGTGCCTCAACTTCTGCTCTGAAAACTGGTTCATCTGTACCATTTTTCTAGGTTCCACATACATGCGTTAATATACGATATTTGTTTTTCTCTTTCTGACTTACTTCACTCTGTATGACAGTCTTTAGATCCATCCATGTCTCAACAAATGACTCAATTTTGTTCCTTTTTATGGCTGAATAATATTCCATTGTATATATGTACCAAACTTCTTTATCCATTCGTCTGTTGATGGGCATTTAGGTTGCTTCCATGACCTGGCTGTTGTAAATAGTGCGGCAATGAACATTGGGGTGCATGTGTCTTTTTGAATTATGGTTTTCTCTGGGTATGTGCCCAGTAGTGGGGTTGCTGGATCATATGGTAATTCTATTTTTAGGATTTTAAGGAACCTCCATACTGTTCTCCATAGTGGTTCTATCAATTTACATTCCCACCAACAGTGCAAGAGGGTTCCCTTTTCTCCACACCCTCTCCAGCATTTGTTGTTTGTAGATCTTCTGAGGGATGCCCATTCTCACTGGTGTGAGGTGATAGCTCATTGTAGTTTTGATTTACATTTCTCTAATAATTAGTGATGTTGAGCAGCTTTTCATGTGCCTCTTGGCCATCTGTATGTCTTCTTTGGAGAAATTTCTATTTAGGTCTTCTGCCCATTTTTGGATTGGGTTGTTTGTTTCTTTAATATTGAGCTGCATGAGCTGTTTATATATTTTGGAGATTAATCCTTTGTCCGTCGATTCATTTGCAAATATTTTCTCCCATTCTGAGGGTTGTCTTTTCATCTTGTTTATGTTTTCCTTTACTGTGCAAAAGCTTTGAAGTTTCATTAGGTCCCATTTGTTTATTTTTGTTTTTATTTCCATTACTCTAAGAGGTGGATCAAAAAAGATCTTGCTGTGATTTATGTCAAAGAGTGTTCTTCCAGTGTTTTCCTCTGGAAGCCATTTTCAATCATCTATGTCACGACACTACAGGAATAGAATAAGGATTTCTAAAAACTTAAAATATATTACATATAGAGAGAAAATTATACAAACCTCAAGCATACTTGCCTGATGAGTTTTCAGATACACTCATGTAATCATCTAGATAAAGGAACAATGATTCTAGCTGTCCAGAAGCCCCCCTCATCCTGCCTGCCAGACTTTAGCCCTCCAAGGGTAAACACTATTCTGCCTTCTGATGGCGTCCATCCCTGTGGTCTGCTGTTGCACTCTATATAGATGGAATTATACAGTACGTACTCAGTTTATGCCTGGTTTCTGTCACTCAGCATTATGTTTGTGAGATTCACCCATGTTGTTACACTTTGTGTGGGGCAGGCATTCTCACTGGGCATTTTTCAACTCTAGGCCTCCCCACCCCAAGATTCTGAAATGGGCCATGTTTCCCAGACTTATTTCATTGCAGTCTTAGGTTGGGATTCTCAAAAACAGGCTTTAAAACCAGAAAGTAAATGCAAATAGTTTATCGGGAATTGATCTCAGGAAGCGCCAGTCACGGAGTGAGGAAGGAAATACAGAAGAGAGGAAGCCAGGCAGAGGAGTTAACCAGCAGCCAGCTCAGCCCCACAGGGTTCTCCACCAGGTTCTCCTCGGGGTCCTCCATGGGGGTCCTCCACTGGGTCCTCCCTGGGGGCTCCTCCAGGGGTCCTCCACTGGGGGTCCTCCACTGGGTCCTCCACTGGGGGTCCTCCCTGGGGGTTCCTCCAGGGGTCCTCCACTGGGTCCTCCACAGGATCTTCCAGGAGATTGTG
Source organism: Lipotes vexillifer (assembly GCF_000442215.2). Classification (NCBI taxonomy): domain Eukaryota; kingdom Metazoa; phylum Chordata; class Mammalia; order Artiodactyla; family Lipotidae; genus Lipotes; species Lipotes vexillifer. Next base: position 192,856 of record NW_006798707.1, on the reverse strand, counting down.
CAGCACTTGTTACAGAGCTGTCCCCCAGAGAAGCAAAGAAACTGGGGTATTTATATACCAACTCCTTTCAGTTATTGCTTGAGAGCTGAGTACATTAACAGCCTGGCAATTGCACCCTGCCCCCAGTGTGGGTTAAATACGCGCCTATGGCCAGAGAAAGCCTAGAGGCACAGGGTTGCAGGTGCCGCAGGAAACAGCCATCAGAGTGAGGGAGGTCAAGGGAATGGGCGCAGCACAACCTTCACACCTCGTTCCGCCCTGACCTACTCATATCCCACATTAAGTCCATTTTGTCACGGACACTTTAAAGTGGTAGCCAGCAGCGATATCTAAAATAAATTTAATTGAGAGGAAGGGTGTGAGGGAGGCTCAAGAAGGAGGGGATATAGGTATACATATAGCTGATTCACTCTGTTGTACGGTAGAAACTAACACAACATTGTAAAGCAATTATAATCCAATAAAGATGTAAAAAAATAAATAAAATGTGGATAGTATAAATGAAAAATAATTAATTGACAGATATGCGGCACCTATAAAAATGATAAAATTTTTTAAAAAGTGGCAGCCACAAAGAGTGATTTGGGGATGTGGAATGAGTATTTTCGTACTTTGACGGTAGAACTCTGTTTATTTTTGGTAGAATGAAATCTGGCAATATCTGTTAAAAACAGGTATTCCAGAGATGATAGATGTTCATTAAACCTATTGCGGTAATCGTTTCATGATGTATGTAGGTCAGATCATTATGTTGTACACCTTAAACTTATGCAGTGCTGTGTGTCAGTTATATCTCAATAAAACTGGAGGAAAAAGGTATGCCATTGCAACTCGTGGATAAATAAGTTCTGGAAATTTAATGTACGACATAGTGATTATAGTCAGTGATACTGTATTATAAACTTCAAAATTACTAAGACTAAATCTTAATTGTTCTCAGTATAAAAAGAAGTGATAATTATGTGACCTGATGAAGGCATTAGCCAACACTACTGTAGTAATCATAGTGCAATATACAAATATATCATACCAACACATTGTACACCTCAAACTTACACGATGTTATATGTCAATTATAGCTCGATAAGAAAAATTTTTCATGAAAAGAAAAATTGAGGCTAGCTCATAGAACCAGCCTCAGTTCCTATACCGCCCTTGTCCTGCGGCTGTACTGTTATTTTATTTAACACCTGCCTCTTCTCCCACTCATTCTGGATCCCCCCTCATCCTCAGTCAACATTTTGCTGGTCTCAGTTACTTGCCTTCCATCCTTGAGGACTATCCGAAGTCCGTCCTTGAAGAGTCTGAGTCTTTGGTTACCAAGCCTTTGCCTGAGAACCAAGTGCTCCAATCCAGTAGATCCTCAAATAGGGGGCCATGCTGGTGTTTTGAGTCTCCTGGTATCGGTGTGAACTCAGAGCTTTTGCAAGATCCGGATATTCCCTTTCCCCCATTGTTCAGTTATTCTAGTAAATGACCGTAAGTCCTTTTGTGGAAAGATTAAGGGAATCACTAGTGTATTGTTGCAGCATTTTAGGGCTCTTCCTCAAAGGGACTTGGCATCTCCTTCAATTGATGGGCTGTAGGTGTGAGAACAGGCTCAGGTCTGGAAACTGTGTAAGGGACTGTGATTTTCCATTGTAGTGGCTGACCTCAGGTTTCTACTCACTTGTATTAGTTTCATATTCCTGCCTAACAAACTACCACAAACTCAGAAGCTTAAAACAAACCCCATGCTATTATCTTACAGTTTCCCTGGGTCAGAAGTCTAGGCATGGCTTAGCTGGATCCTCCACTCAAGGTCTCACAAGGTTGTAATCAAGGTGTCAGATGGGCTACGTTCCTTTCTGGAACTCTTTTCTGGATGGAGCTCCTTCCTGGAGCTTAGAGTACTCTTCCAAGTCGACATGGTTGTTGGTTGAACTCAGTTCTTCGCAGTTGTAAGACAAAGAGGGCTGCTTCTGGCACAGGCCCTCTCTCTTATAGGCAGTTCACCTTTTAGCAGCTTGCTTCTTCAAGGCCATCAGGAGGATCTCTTAGTCCAGTTGGCTAAGTCTTTTATAATGTAACCTAATTAAAGAAGTGACAATCCTATCACCTTTGCCATACTCTATTGGCTAGAAGCAGGCCATAGGTTTTCAAGGGCAGATTATACAAGATATGACTAATGGGGGGAGGTGGCTCACCCTAGTGTGTGTCTGTGTGTCCACCACATTCAATCTTGGTCTTTTTTTTTTTTTTAATGTAAGTTAGGCAATATCCTTATTGTCTCCCCATCTATCTTATTCCCAGGAATACCATGGTCTATTAGCCATTGTCCCTTGAATCTGGGATGATCTTGTGACTTGCTTTGACCAATAAAAATGGCAAAAGTGATATTGTGCCAGCTTCAGAGCCTAGGCTTTGAGACGCCTTGCAACTTTGGCTTTTGCCCTCTTGATATGCAGAGATCGCCACTGGATGAGGAAGGCGGTCTAGCCCAGGAAAGGAAAAAAAGCCATGTGGAGGAATACCAAAGTGTCCCAAGCCAACAGCCAATGCCAACTGCAAGACATGTAAGTGATACCAGCTCGGACCTTTCAGCCCAGCTAACTCTGCAGCTGAATGCAGCCACATGAGCGAGCCCAGGCAGAACTAGAAGAGGAACTACCCAGCCCACTCACAGAGTCATGAGAAATAACAAATCACTGTCGTCTTAAACGACTGGTTTTGGAGTGGCTTATTACACAGCAATAGGTAACTGAAATACGTATTTCTATACCAACTCCAGTCAATCATTGGTGGTTGCTCTGAGGCATTAAGACCCTGGCTTTTCTGGTCTGCCCTGCTCCTGAGTCAAGCATGCTCCAGTGATCAGGGAAAGCTCTCAGGCAGAGTCCCAGATGTTTGCAGGAAGAAACTGTCAGCAATTATAGGAACACTGAGTGTTGGGTGGATATGACGGGAGACCAGCAGTGTTTGTTACAACCTCAGAATCTTTTTCTCCAACTTGTAAACATTACGTGGAATGGGGGTGGGGGGTGGGGAGCAGGAGGTTTCTTTGAGGAACAAAGAACATTGGAGTAGACGATGCTCCTGGGAGACACCACCAGCTAGAGGAAGAATTTGCAGAACGTAAGGCTGGAGCTATCAAAGACTGAGATTGGGGGTGTACCTTGTTCTTTTCAACTTCTCTGACTCTGTCTAAGAGCTCGAGTTCTCACAGCCTGCTGTCAGACTGCATGCCTAGAATCCCACCTTTTATTTGCTCTCCAATTCCCCTCTGTTGCTCTCTGCCTTCCAGTAGGCAAGCTCACTTATTATCCCTTGCCGGACTCCTCACTAGCCTCCTACCAACCCAGCTGTCATTCTCACCACTCAACACCTACCTCTCTCCCAGCTGCTGCCTCTGAGGTCCCCACCGACTCCAGATCCTGTCCTGTTCAAATCTAGTTCATTTGGCATTTCTGCCGTATCCCATATCAGTATCAGTGCTTTTCCTGTATTAGAGCTTCTAAACCTTAAGGAGTTTTAAAAAAGGATTTGTCAAAAAGGATCTCATTGGTGAGATGAAATTACAGGAAATTTCAGGTATGATTTCCTCCATTTGTGCATTGCAAGGGAGATTATATTCAAAGTTGCAATAGAGGTGATATCCTAGGCTGCAGCGTTGTTCCCAGGTACCAAATGTGGGTGAATTAATATTTCAAAACATCTTTGGAAGGTTACCAAAAGAAATCTTTTTTTTTTTTTTTTTTTTTTTTTTTTTTTTTTTTTTTTTTTTTTTTTTTTTTTTTTTTTTTTTTTTTTTTTTTTTTTTTTTGGTCTGAGCACCCAAAAAGATGGAAGCAAAGTTTGTGTATATATCAAGATAAGCTGTGTTCCTGTATTTGGAGTATAAGGAAGTGGTTCTACAAGGGACTGACCAAAGAGATTTACTTCCAGTTTACTAAGGCCACAAGAGCAAAAATTACAGTGCTTTGTATTAGGTATGCAAAAACACTCAGGGTTAAAATATTCAAATGCAAAAAAACTCATTTTAGAAGAAAACCTGAGTCTTACAACAAAGAGTAGCCCCTGCTCACCACAACTAGAGAAAGCCTGAACTCAGCAACAAAGATCCAACGCAGCCAAAGATAAATAAAAATAAATAAATTTATTAAAAAAAAAAGAAAACCTTAGTCTTAAACCAAAGATCAGAATACACAGTGTATTATTTACTGCTCCTATGAATTGCAAATGGTTGCAAAAATAAATGAGCTTGTTTCATTTTCCTCATCTTCTTTTTTTCTGCCCCTTATGACAGCTAGTCAACATTTTTGAGCATCTACCAAAAACTGCCATTCATCTGATCTAATCCTCAGAACAACATCCACTATGCCAGTTAGTTCTAGTTTAAATTCATGACCACACATCCCAAAAGGAGTCTTCAATGCTGCCAAGCAACCCTACTCCACTTCCCCAGCATGTTCTCTCACCCATTCTCCAAAACAACTATTTCACACATTCTCTGCTCTCCTCAAATGTCCCACATCCTCTTCCGCCTCCTCAGTCTTGCCTACCTCTCCTACTTCTTCTCAGATTCCTCTCCATCTCACTCCATTCTAGATCTTCTCTGTATTCCACTGATACACCAAACCCTTTCCTCTGCCTTAGGGCCTTTGAAATCCCCCTTGCCTTTCACTGGAATGCTCCACACCCTCATCCTCACAGGGCTAGTTCCTTCTTGTCTTTCTTGTCTTTTGTTTCAGCTCAAATGTCAAATTCTCAGAGAGGCTTTCCTTGTAATCTAAAAATGCTCCCGCTGTCTTGCACATCAATGTGTTTTATTGTCTTCCAGACATTTATCAACATCTGATGTTGTCTATTTATTTCTCCCCTATCTCCACTTGAATAAAGCTCCGTGATAGCCTTACCAGGTAGGGCCTTACCTACCTAGTTTACTTCTGTATTCCCAACATTCAGATCTGAGCCTGTCACATAATAGGCTCAAAATGAATTTTCATTGAGTAACCTATCCCAATTTTTGGTAGATGGGGAAACTGAAGATTAGACAATCTAAACAAATTGCTTAAGTTCACTCAGGTAGTAAATGACAAAGTTGGGACTTGAACCTAAATCTTTTTAGGTCCAGGCTGTATCCCCATCTATGTAAAAAATCTCTCTTGCTAGGATGAACATTTTAAAATGTATTTGAGGACTTCCCTGGTGGCAGAGTGGTTAAGAGTCTACCTGCCAATGCAGGGGACATGGGTTCGAGCCCTGGTCCAGGAAAATCCCACATCTCCTTTAGCGGAGCAGCTAAGCCCATGCATCACAAATACGAGGCTGTGCTCTAGAGCCCGCGAACCACAACTACTGAGCCCGTGTGCCACAACTACTGAAGTCTGCGTGCCTAGAGCCCGTGCTCCACAACAAGAGAAGCCACCGCAGTGAGAAGTCCGTGCACTGCAACTAAGAGTAGACCCCGCTCGCCACAACTAGAGAAAGCCCGTGTGCAGCAACAAAGACCCAACGCAGCCAAAAAGAAATAAAAAGTAAATAAATTTATTTTTTTAATGTATTTGACCTCTGAGGAGTACTTATGAATGTGGACAGCATTTAAGACAACATCAGAATGAATAGTCAAATTCCTCAGGCAGAAAACCAAGGAGATGCTAAGGACATCTGGCTGGACAAAGCCCGTGGTAACTAAGGAGCAGCACAGCCTGGTTATTCCCAGCTTGCTCCTGGCTGGCCTCCAATTCCTCCGCCTTCCTTCCTGCTTTCTGCATCTCTGAGTCTCTGACCACCTGCAGTTCAGTACAGGGTCTGGTTTTCCCTTCATGCCCATGAAGTGAGCAACTTCATGCCTGTCAATAGCATCCAGATTTATGCTTTAGAGAAACTGGAATAGGATATTTTCCATGGGGGTCTATCAACTAAATCTGTGTTTATACATCAGTCTTAATTTTCAGGAAGTTGCCTTTTTTTTTTTTTGCAGGAAATGAAAACCTTGTATTGACTCTTCATTGGTCCTTAAATTGACTTATAAACAAGAGGGGAAGAGGAGGAAATGAGGAGTCTTTTGGCTGTTGCCTTAATCACCATTCAGGGAAATCATATATAGGCATATATATGCCTTAATCTTCATATCCTCATATAAATTGCCAGGTATACAGCAGACACTGAATAGTCAATTCCTTTCCTTCCCTTTCCTCTTGCTGTCCTAATCACCAAGTATGCTAAAATCTTGTTGCATAGTAGAGAAATGGAAACAGCTGGGTACATAAAAGTTTTGCAGGAAGGAAGAAGAGTTGAGAAAGTCTACTTTTGTCCTCTTTTCTGGTCAGGTATAATATACAAGATACAATGAATAACATTTATTGATGGTGTACAATGTACTAGGTGCTATTCTAAGCACTTTACATCTATTACCTCATTCAGACCTCATAATAACCCTAGTAGAGAGAAGTGAGGCTTAAAAAGTTTAAGTGGCTTGCCCAACTTCTGATAGTTGAGGGAATTCCAGCCCAGTCAGTCTGAGTCTGGCACCTCTTTCTGCGTGCAGCCACAGCTGTTGACCAATGTAGAGTCAGAGGCAAGGACTTTGAACAGGATCCACCTACAGCCTGCCTCCAGGTCATGACCTAAGTCAAGGCGAGCATGTTTTTTCTTTTTGAAAAAATTATTTTATTTATTTATTTATTTTTGGCTGCATTGGGTCTTCATTGCTGCGTGCGGGCTTTCTTTAGTTGTGGCGAGCAGGGGCTACTCTTCCTTGCGGTGCGCAGGCTTCTAATTGTGGTGGCTTCTCTTGTTGCAGAGCACGGGCTCTAGGCACATGGGCTTCAGTAGTCGTGGCTCACGGGCTCAGTAGTTGTGGCTCGCGGGCTCTAGAGCGCAGGCTCAGTAGTTGTGTTGCATGGGCTTAGCTGCTCCGTGGCATGTGGGATCTTCCCAGACCAGGGCTCGAACCCGTGTCCCCTGCATTGGCAGGCAGATTCTTAACCATTGCACCACCAGGGAAGTCCAAGGCAAGCATGTTTGAGATGGCAAACTAATTAAGGCTGATGTCTGTGGCTAGGGTAGAGCTAACAAGGGCTTCAGAAGACCTTGAAGAAATAAAATAAAAATAAAAATAAATAAAATAAAAATAAATAAAATAAAAATAAAATAAAATAAAAATAAAAATAAATAAAATAAAAATAAATAAAATAAAAATAAAATAAAATAAAAATAAAAATAAATAAAATAAAAATAAATAAAATAAAAATAAAATAAAATAAAAATAAAAATAAATAAAATAAAAATAAATAAAATAAAAATAAAATAAAATAAAAATAAAAATAAATAAGTTAATTAATTTTTAAAAAGTTACTGGTAAAGAATTCTGATTACCATGTACATTATTTACCTACTCTAGACCCAAATTGAAACGTAAAACAGAAGTACAAGGAGTACCTGAGTATCTTTAAAAAAAAAAAAAATTATTTATTTATTTATTTATTTTGGCAGTGTTGGGTCTTCCTTGCTGCGCATGGGCTTCCTCTAGTTGCGGCGAGTGGGGGCTACTCTTCGTTGTGGTATGTGGGCTTCTCATTGTGGTGGCCTCTTTTGTTGCAGAGCACAGGCTCTAGACACGTGAACTTCAGTAGTTGTGGCACATGGACTAAGTAGTGGTGGCTCACAAGCTCTAGAGTTCAGGCTCAGTAGTTGTGGCTCTCGGGCTTAGTTGCTCCACGGCATGTGAGATCTTCTCCACCCAGGGCTCGATCCTGTGTTCCCTGCATTGGTAGGCAGATTCTTAACCACTGCACCACCAGGGAGGTCCCCTGAGTATCTTTTTAACATACAAGCAAAAGTAATTTTAAAAATATTTTTTTCCTTCTCTGTTCAAAAGATATAGAGTGGCTGAATGGATTAAAAAACAAGACCCAATTGGGCTTCCCTGGTGGCGCAGTGGTTGAGAATCCACCTGCCGCCGCTGCAGGGGACACGGGTTCGTGCCCCGGTCCGGGAGGATCCCACATGCCGCGGAGCGGCTGGGCCCGTGAGCCATGGCCGCTGGGCCTGCGTGTCCAGAGGCTGTGCTCCGCAGCGGGAGAGGCCACAACAGTGAGAGGCCCGCGTACCGCAAAAAAAAGAAAAACAAGACCCAAGGGCTTCCCTGGTGGCGCAGTGGTTGAGAGTCCGCCTGCCGATGCAGGGGATGCGGGTTCGTGTCCCGGTCTGGGAAGATCCCACATGCCGCGGAGCGGCTGGGCCCATGAGCCATGGCCGTTGAGCCTGCGCGTCCGGATCCTGTGCTCTGCAACGGGAGAGGCCACAACAGTGAGAGGCCCACATACCGC
>NW_006798707.1:173067-184534 GCF_000442215.2 Lipotes vexillifer | reverse complement strand
AAAAAAAAAAAAAAAAAAAACAAGACCCAGTTATATGCTGCTTACAAGAGACTCTCTTCAGCTTTAGAGGCACACAGACTGAAAGTGAAGGGATGGAAAAAGATATCCCATGCAAATGAAAACCAAAAGAAAGCAGAGGTGGCTATACTTATATCACACAAAATAGACTTTAAGCCAAAGACTGTAACAAGAGACAAAGAAGGTCATTATATAATGATAAAGGGATTGATTTATCAAGAGTATAACATTTGTAAATATTTGTGTACTCAACATAGGAGCACCTAAATATATAAAGCAAATATTAACAGATCTGAAGGGAGAAATATACCACACTACACTAATAGTAGAGGACTTCAAAATCTCATTTTCAACAACGGATAGATCATTCAGATAGAAAATCAATAAAGAAACATTGGACTTAAATGACATGCTAAACCAGATGGACTTAACAGACATTTACAGAACATCCCATCTAACAGCAGCAGAATACACATTCTTCTCAATTGCACATGGAGCATTCTCCAGGATAGATTATATGTTCAACCATGAAACAAGTCTTAATACATTCAAGAAGATTGAAATCCTACCAAGTATCTTTTCCAACCACAATGGTATGAAACTAGAAATCAGTTATAGGAAGAAAACTGGAAAATTCACAACTATGCTGAGACTAAACAGCATGCTCCTGAACAACCAGTGGGTCAAATAAATAGAAAGGGAAATTTAAAAAAATACCTTGAGACAAATGAAAATGGAAATACAATGTACAAAAACTTCTGGAATGCAGCAAAAGCAGTTTCAAGAGGGGAGTTTATAGTAAACTCCTACAATAAGAAAAAAGAAAGCTCTCAAATAGACAACCTAACTTTACACATCAAGGAAATAGGAAAGGAAGAACAAACTAAGCTCAAAATTAGAAGGGAGAAAATAACAAAGATCAGAGCAGAAATGAATGAAATAGAGACACTAGAAAAGATCAATGAAACTAAGAACAGTTTTTTAAAAAGATAAACAAGATACGCAAACCTTTAGCTAGACTAACCAAGAAAAAAGACAGAGGACTCAAATAAATAAAATTACAAATGCAAGAGGAGACATTACAATTGATACCTCAGAAATAAAAAGAATCATAATAGACACCTATGAATAATTACATGCCAACACTTTGGACATCCTAGAAGAAATGAGTAAATTCCTATAAGCATATAACCTACCAAGACTGAATCATGAAGAAATAGAAATCTGGACAGACTGATTACTAGTAAGGAGATTGAATCAGTAATCAAAAATCTACCAACAAAGAAAAGTCCAGGACCGGAAGCCTTCACTGGTGAATTCTACCAAACATGTAAAGAAGAATGAATACCAATCCTTCTCAAACTCTTCCAACAAATGGAAGAGGAGGAAACACTTCCAAAGTCATTTTATGAGGCCAGTATTACTCTGATACCTAAACCACACAAGGACACCACAAAGAAAGAAAATTACAGACCAGTATCTCTGATGAATACAGATGCAAAAATCCTCAACAACATATTAGTAAACCAATTCCACAGTACATTAAAAGAATCATATACCATGATCAAGTGGGATTTATTCTAAGGATGCAAGGGTGGTTCAATACCCACAAATCAATGTGATACAACACACGAACAAAATGAAAGATAAAGATCATATAATCATTTCAATAGATGCAGAAAAATCATTGGACAAAATTCAACGTCCTTTCAAGATAAAAAATGTCAATAAAGTGGGTATAGAGGGGATGTACCTCAATATAATAAAGGCCGTATTTGACAAGCCCACAGCTAACATCATACTCAATGGTGGAAAGCTGAAAGCTTTTCTTCTAAGCATAGGAACAGGATAAGGGTGCCACTCTTGCCACTTTCATTCAACATAATACTGGAAGTCCTGACAGAGCAATTAGGAAGAAAAAGAAATTAAAAGACATCCAAATTGGAAAGGCAGAAGTAAAACTGTCACTATTTGCACATGACATGATTTTACATATAGAAAAACCTAAAGACTCCACCAAAAAACTATTAGAACTAATAGACAAATTCAGTAAAGATGCAGGGTACAAAATCAATATACAAAAATCTGTTGCATTTTTAAACACCAACAATGAACTGTCAAAAGAGAAATTAAGAAAACTATCTCATTTCCAATAACATCAAAAAGAATAAAAACTTAGGAATAAATTTAACCAAGGAGGTGAAAGATCTATACACTGAAAACTATAAGACATTGGTGAAAGAAATTGAAGAAGACACAAATAAATGGAAAGATACTCTGTGTTTATAGATTGGAAGGATTAATGTTGTTAAAATGTCCATGCTTCCCAAAGGGATCTACAAAATCTATGCAATCCCTATCAAAATTTCAATGGCATTTTTCATAGAAATAGAAAAAACAATCTTAAAATTTGAATGGAACCACAAAAGACCCTGAATGGCCAACACAATTTTGAAAAGAACAAAGCTGAAGGCTTTCCGACTAGATTTCAAAGAGATAGCAAACAAAATAGCCTGGTTTCAGCATAATAACAGACACATAGATCAATGGAACAGAATACAGAGCCCAGAAATAAGCCCATATACATATGGTCAATTAATTTCTGACAAAGGAGCTAAGAATATATACTGGGGAAAGGATAGTCTCTTAAACAAATGGTGTTGGGAAAACTGGATAGAAAGTGAGCCTCGCATAAGACAGACTTGACTCTCCAGCAGGGATGTTCCCTGATGAGGTAGTTAAAGATTATGTGAACTGGGGGTTCAATGTCCAGGATTCTGTCCAATGTATAATAGATAGCATTATTGTCTACCTTGAGAAGACAGTCAAGGATCCAGGTCGTGTGGATAGAGAGGATAGGATAGCAGGGATCAACAGCTAGAACTATGAAAACCTGAGGAACTGGGCTTGAGAATTGCCAGTCTTGACTTCTTGCATTAATGGACCATTCTGTGAGCAAGGAGGTGAAACCAGAATGATTTTTCCCTTATTTCATCCTGCCAGACAGTGGAAAGTCAAAGGCTCTGATTTCCTGGCCAATGATGAGTTCCTACAGATGTATAAAGCTAGTGCCATCTTTCTTAACAATGATAAGATTTCCAATAAGAACTTCATGAAAAAGAGTTGATTCTTTACAAAACTGTTCTAGGGACATTTTTGCCAATGCCTGCTTCATAAAAGATGGTGAAAATATCATCTCTATCCCTAAGGGGCCTGACATGTGGTCCCTGGTCATCATGATGGATGCCACGTTCCAGCAAAGGTGCTCTCAGAAGATATTGGCCATTTGGACCCTAGTCTGATCAACAACAAGGATATATATTTATATATACATAACATATATATTTGCTTTTTTTTTTTTTATCGGCGGTACTGCATGGCTTGCGGGATCTTAGTTCCCCGACCAGGGATTGAACCTGGGCCACGGCAGTGAAAGCCTGGAATCCTACCCACTAGGCCACCAGAGAAATCCCTTTTTACTTTTTTTTTTCTCATAATATATATTTAAACATATGTAAGGAGGCAAAGATAGGGGCCACAGACACCCAGACTCTGGTTTACCCTCCCTGAAAAAAAAATGGAAGAGGAATATGCTCTATTTTTTTCTAAATGGTTATACATAAATTATGCCAACATCATTTACTGCATAAAACCTCATTTCCTCACTGATGATGTCACTTTTATTATATACTAAGTTCTGTTTATACTAAGGCTTGTTTCTAAATTATCTATGGTATTTTGTTCACTAATCTCTGTCAGTTTTGGAACCAGTTTCTCTAGTTTTGATTATTTTTTCTTTTTGTTTTAAACAAGATTATTAGTCCTCAAAAATATGTTTTAAAATCTGTGAGACAAATCTTCACACATTACTCTTCTTTTAAAAAAATTGTATTGGTTAATTTTAACTTATTGTTTGAGATGAACTTTAACATTATTTGGTCAAAATATAGCCAAATAAATCTTCCTAAGATATTATTTGGAGTTAAAGAGCATTTAGAATAGTCTTCTTATCTAAGATCATGGTTTATATATTTATTTACTAAGAGTCTTATTTTAGTTCTCTCAGATATGAGTTGTTTACTTTATATAGGTTATTAACAGTCAAGACATTTTTCTTCACATTGGTCCTAATTTTTGGTATAAGTGTATAAAATATGTACACGTGGGTACATTTATATGTGGATTTTTTTCAATAAATATAATACCTGTGTTTTTATTTTATAGATCTTTAACTAAGTGTGGGGAAAAGTTTGTGTTCAATTGGAGATCATAATAAGTGGAATCAAAAGAACTAGAGTTTGAGTCCTGATTCTATCCAAACCGTTTCAGCTTCCTGCCCTTGGGTGAGTCATACTTATCCATTCCTTTGTTTTTGAGGCAGAGATAGCACTTCTTGGGGAGGTTGGTGACCCTAACCCCCGCATTGTTCAAGGGTCAACTGTATGCATATACACATACACTCTTTTGTAGCTATTGGGAATGGAGGTTTTCAAACTTTCTATCAGTTATTACTGGTATATAGAACACCTGTTAATTTTTTTGGGAGGGGGCGGGCCACGCTGTGCTGCTTTCAGGACCTTAGTTCCCTGACCAGGGCTTGAACCTGGGCCCTTGGCAGTGAAAGCATAGAATCCTAACCACTGGACTGCCAAGGAATTCCCATTTTTTAAAATAAGTTTTTAATTATAGTAAAATGACCCAAAATTTTCCATTTTAGTCATTTTTTTAACATCTTTATTGGAGTATAATTGCTTTACAATGGTGTGTTAGTTTCTGCTTTATAACAAAGTGAATCAGTTATACATATACATATGTCCCCATATCTCCTCTCTCTTGCATCTCCCTCCCTCCCACCCTCCCTACGTTTTAGTCATTTTTAAGGGTACAATTCAGTGGCATTAAGTACATTCATATTGTTGTGCAACTATCACCACTAACCATCTCCAGAAATTTTTTCATCGTCCCATACTGAAACTCTGTACCCATTAAACAGTAAGTCCACATTCTCCCCTACTCCCAGCACCTGGTAACACTTGTTAATTTTTATACAAGTGTGTTTAATCAGGATTCTTAAATGAACTCTTTTAAGTTTTAAATTAAAATCATGTTTTAATTTGGATTTCACTGATACTCATGAGCTAGATATTGTTTATTATCTAATTGAATTTCTTCTTTTGTGAATTGTCTATTCATATTCGTTCTTTTTAGCAAGAGGCACTATAGTGTGCTTCTTCCCATGGGATAAAAACAATTTGATTCAATACATTTTATTTTTTTATAATTAAAAAAATTATTTTAATATTTTATTTTTGGCTGCATTGGGTCTTCGTTGCTGTGCGTGGGGTTTCTCTAGTTGCGGCGAGCAGGGACTACTCTTCGTTGCAGTGAGCAGGCTTCTCATTGCGGTGGCTTCTCTTGTGAAGCCCGGGCTCTAGACGTGCGGGCTTCAGTAGTTATGGCTTGTGGGCTCTAGAGTGCAGACTCAGTAGTGTGGCACAGGGGCTTAGTTGCTCTGTGGCATGTGGGATCTTCCTGGACCAGGGCTCGAACCTGTGTCCCCTGCATTGGCACACGGGTTCTTAACCACTGTGCCACGAGGGAAGCCCCTCAATACATTTTAGATTGCTTCCCATGGGGCAAGCTATTCTCCATTGACTATGAATCTGTTTATATTTTGACCTTGGGTCCTTTCTCTTTCCACACAAAGTACATAATCCAGTATACTTCCTGAAGCTTTGCCCATTGGGAAGATTTTCCCTCACTACTATCTTTCAAGAGTACTTGAGTAGACTGTCCTTAAGCTGAGGTCCATTTTCATCTTGCTCCTACATACCAAGCTGACCCATCCATGAACCGAGCTTGGTTTAATCCTCCTTTGTCAGCTGGTCACAAGGAAACCTCCCATGCAGCCACAGTGTGAGCTGAAGGAGAGGTGTCAGTGCAGCAGTACTGTGTGACTTGGTGACCTGGACCCCCTGATTTGTGTAGCTTACTTATGCTCTCCAGCCTGCTTGTGCCCAGTCCCAGATGGAACACTTCCATCTTATGGTGAGTTGCTATTGGACCCATCTGACATTATGATTTGGTAGAGGTGACTGACAGAATCAAGCTCATAGTAGACAGTTTTCTGGCTGCATGGTCAGGAGCTCTATCTCTACTGGGGCTCAATGTCATGCCAGGAGTGTTTTTTTCAAAAAGTGTGTAATTCTTCACCACACATGGCAATTGATTGATTTTGTGGTGGTCTCAGTCATCCTTTGGTAACCAAAAATAATATCTATTTTATCCCCTCCCTTTTTTTCATCAAATGGGACCATACCATGCATATGATTCTATACCTTGCCTTTTTCACTTTAATATTTCTTAGATCTCTTTCCATGAACGAGTAGCAAGGGTATTTATCTCAGTATTATTTATAATAGCACTGAAATGTTAATTAAAGGAAATGTTAACTGGAGGAGATTGGTTAAAATTATTATACATAATCCAAACAATGGAATTATATGTAGCTCTTTAAAATTATGCTGTATGTTGGAGTTTGAGGTTGTTTTTGGCAAAAAATTGAAAGATACATAGAGGAGGTAATAAGATGGAGATAAAAAATCACCTTCATAATGATAAAACTGTTGTAGATAAAACAGCTTAGATGTGAGGGCCAAATGGGCTTGCTAGCACTTCCGGTCCCCAAGTCTAGACCTTAGGATACCTCATTTTAGTGAAAGTTTAACTGTGCAGAGAAGACATACTCAATCAGATACAGTGCCTCATAATGGTCCAGGGCAGGCAGGAAAGCAATGGGAGTGAATTCTTTATAGCCTTTCAATAGATTAGCTACATCAATCAAGAAATGTGGATCAATGGCTGTCACTCCCCAAGTATACAGGCACCTCATGCCTCTTCAGACTAGGGAATGAGTAAGAGATAGAGCAAGGGACTTCCCTGGTGGTCCAGTGGTTAAGATTTCACCTTCCAGTGCAGGGGGCTATGGGTTCAATCCCTGGTCGGGGAGCTAGGATCCCACATGCCTTGGGACCAAGAAACCAAAAAGCATAAAGCAGAACCAATATTGTAACAAATCCAATAAAGTCTTTAAAAATGGCCCACATCAAAAAAAAAAAAAAATCTTAAAAAAAAAAAAAGGAGATAGAGCAAGAGGCCAGATGGTTACTCTAGGGCATTTCCTCCACATGGAAATACCAGGTATTGTATTACCATATCTCCAGTCCTTCTAGGTCCATATTTATTAAAATGGAAATACAGTCTGTGATATATTTTAAGCATAAAAATATGATTAAGCAGCATACATAATATAATTCCATTTTCATTAAAAGATATATATGTATATGCTTAAAATAAATATAAAATTGTCATTATACATGCTATTTTGTCATAAACAAAACATGAAAATAATCTGGGTGATTTCTTCTTGGTGGAATTTAAATTTTCTTCTTTTTATTTTGTAATACCCTATTGCTGCATCGCCCACACTCCTTTCCAGTGTACATATCTTCCAGCTGCTGTGAGTATTGGCAGCTGAGGGCTCATAGCTGCATTTTTCTCTAGAGAACTGCCCTTGGTCAACAAGAGTTATCTTTCCTGGAAATGCCTGGGAGGTTACAAGTGACCTCCTTTCTCACCAGGGAAGGCCTGAGTATAAGAGTGTTTGATGAGCAGATACAGAAGCCTCACCTCATATCTCAAGGTGGGATAATTCTGTGGGGACATTAATGCTTGGCTGAGGTACCAGGCTGAAATCACATCTTCCCTTAGTTTCTTTTTTTTGGGGGCGGTTATAGTTGATTTACAATATTGCATTAGTTTCAGGTGTACAGCAAAGTGAGTCAGTTATACATATACATATATCCACTCTTTTTTAGATTCTTTTTCCATATAGCTCATTACAGAGTATTGAATAGAGTTTCCTGTGCTACACAATAGGTCCTTATTAGCTATCTATTTTATATATAGCAGTGTGTATAAGTCAATCCCAATCTTCCAATTTATCCTTAGCTTCTTTTCCTATCATGTTTCCTTCAAATCCTTATAGGTTTCTCCTGAGAGCACTTCAATAAATTAATTGCACAAGGGGTCAAGTCTCAGTCTCTGCTTCTACAGATGTAATGAGTATCTATGAACTTTTTATGAGAAATTTTGTAAACATGAAAAAGTGATTTTTATTTTGAAAATAAAAGTCTCATGTGGATTCCAAGATAGAGCATGACAGGCTTGGGGCTGGATATCTGTAGCCTGAAAATTCTTGACTTCATTTTCTGTAGTCCCCTAAGCTAAAGTTTGTAAAAGCAGGTCGTTCACTTTACCACACAAGAGTCAGACCTCTATTTCTTTTTTTTTTTTTTCTTTTCGGTACACGGGCCTCTCACTGTTGTGCCCTCTCCCGTTGCGGAGCACAGGCTCCGGACGCGCAGGCTCAGCGGCCATGGCTCAGGCGGGCCCAGCCGCTCCGCGGCATGTGGGATCTACCCGGACCGGGGCACGAACCCGTGTCCCGTGCATCGGCAGGCGGACTCTCAACCACTGCGCCACCAGGGAAACCCCGAGGCCTCCATTTTTTTAATGTAGAGGAGAGTATTGTTACAGTTAGAAGGGCAGAAGAGTGGGTGGAAGCTGTGGAGGTGGAGACTGTGAGTGTAGGCCACGCTTTCAAGATATTTATGGGTGAAGAAGAGAAAGAAAAATAATTTGGTAGGGTAAGGTGGTAGAGTAAAGAGATTTCTTTATTTAATCTGGAAGGATCTTGAGTAGGTTTGTAGAAGATGGTGGAGGGAAGTCAGAGCTAGAAAATTTTTTTTAAAAAGGCATATTTTATGAACTAACATTCCAAAGATGGTGAGAGGCCTGGGCTCCTGTATACAGTATGGTATGCTGTGTACTGAAGGAAGGATTAGCCTATAGTAACGAGAAGGAGGTTAGGATTAGCAAATTTATAGGTAAATCGAGGGGCTGAAGGGAGACAGGGTGGGACTGCAACCGGTGGCCACTAATTTTTATATGATGTATGAATCAATATTATTAGTCAAATGAAAAGACAAAAGCAGAAGTAGGGCTAAGAAATTTGACTTTATTAGGAATTATGGAGGGTGTCGTAATGGGGGAGGGTTGGGTTTTAAGAAGAACAATCTGGCATCCTTTGAAGAGTGGGTTTGAGTAGGGTGGGAGTAGAGACAGGACATTTAGGGAAATCCAGAACTAGAGTGGGAATGATATGAGAGATGCAAATAGGCGTAACAAATTGAATCAATACACATTGGGACAAAAATACTCTCGGGGGAATTATATTTAATTTAATAATAATAATAATGATAATAATAACCATTCAGATCTGTAGAAAATTAAAAAGTAGGAACTGCAATACCACAGTCCCTACCCTTGAAATTAAAATCTGAGAATGGAGCTCCAGAAAAGCAAAGTAAGGACAGTGGGAATATCTGTCCTAGCAGGATTTGAAAACAAGCTGAGGTAAAGTGCCCAGGCAACAGGGCTAGATGGCAAGTCCCAGTCAACAGCTGGGAAAGGAGAGGTGCTTCTTGAACTATTGACCTACGCTTTAGAGTGAGACGGTGCATACCTTGCATGTTATGGATAGTGCCATGAGTTACTAAAGGAATTTGTGAAAATATATCTATTATGAATTGCTGATATGGGGCTGTCTGATTAATGACTGAAGGAGAAAAATAAGGAAGTATCTAGATGCCTCTCAAACTCCCTATTAAGACTTTGTGTGCATGTGTGTAACAGACCCCTTTTAAAACTTGAGGAAAAGTTATGAATCCTCTTCTCAGAAAATGCACAACTAACACACAAAATATTGCCCATAATTTTAGGGGGTCCATAAACTTCTGAAACCTATCCATGGACTCCAAGTTAAGTATTGTTCTCAACGGTCTTTTCTCCCAGTAAACAGCTCAACTCTCAGTTCTATTTTAGAAAATAGTAAGTTAGTAGATCGGAAACAGCTTCTGGAAGCAGGTGGATTTGGGAGATTAGTAGGCGTTACTACACATTCCATACTTTTCTAAATATAAAGACATGGAAATGCGACGGAAGATGCCACATTCTTGATCTTTCAGGAGGCTGTTATGGACACTACAAATAATTGTTTCTGACCACAGATACAGCTGAATCATTCAGCAAATATTTACTGGGCGCCTGATATATACAGGCACTGTGCCAGGGAGCGAGCTCACCAAGATAAAAAAGACATCATTTGTGTCCTTGATGAGACATTCACATGTAGAAGCGTGAATGTAGTTACTGGTGGCCGTAAAATCAAGGTCACCTAAGACTGAGAGGCATTCTGGAGAGACGGAAAGGACTCTGAGCTCGTAGTTTGATTTTTGGCTTCACCATATTCTAGACTCGTGAGTTTGGCGTCACTCGATCTCAAATTGCTTCATCTATCAAATGGGGTAAAAAAAGTGGACGAAAATTGTTGTAAATCTTCAAAAAGATAACCTTTCTAAAAATGAACGTGGACAAATAAAAAATGAAAGTTCGAGGCTTATTGAAAGTGATAGTTGCGAGGGTCCCCGTCTCTATAGCCACCGCTGCGCCCCGCACGCGGTCAAAATCCACTCAATAAACCTTCCGGGCCGGATCAAGTTCCGCTTCCGCAGGCAGATTTTCGCTGTAAGCAAGAGCGCAAGATGCCCGACGCAGCGTAGCGTCGGACCTCCCCGATGCGCATGCTCTCTAGGCGAGGCGGAGCGCGGAGGGCGGGGGAGTGGCCAGGCGCGGCGGCTGGCCGGCTCGTTCTCCCTGCATCCCCGCGCGGGAGGCTGGGGCGCGCGCGCGCTCGTTCGCGCGGCCGGCTGCGTACAGTAGTGACGGCCGCGCGGGAGCGGTCACATGACCGTAGCGGCTGCCTGTACAGTAGGGACCCAATATGGCAGCGGCGGTAGCAGTGGTAACGGCAGCAGGAGGACCGGCCGCCCCATAGACCGCCCCCCGCGCACCACCCCCGCCGCTTCCTCTGCTTGGGTGCTCCTCCGGCCTGACTTCCCCTTTCTCCCATCTTTCCCGGCACCGCGGGAAAAACAGCGCAGGGCAAAGCAGGCAGGGAGGGCGGCCGCAGCCCGGACACGGGAGCCTCCCAGTCAGTTCAAGACCCGACATGAGGGAAAAGGGCCGTAGGAAGAAGGGCAGGACCTGGGCGGAGGCCGCCAAGACGGTAAGGAGGAGGGAGCGGACGGGAAGGCTGGGAGGATTTTGTTCCCTCGCCGCCCGCCGGTTACAGGGGAAGGGAGGTCAGTGGCCCTGCGACCCGGCTGAGGGGGCACAAAACCGCGCGGCGAGGGCGGAGGTTAGTGTCGGGTTTGTGGTCCCTGTGGGAATGGAGGCGCCCGGCGGAAGAGGGTCACCGCGGGGCTGTGGCTTCTCCCTGCGTCTGCGACGAGTCCTCTTGGTGTTTTGAAGCTGCCTCTCGGGGTCA
>NW_006798707.1:154429-173057 GCF_000442215.2 Lipotes vexillifer | reverse complement strand
CGCCCCCACTCTGTGGTAGCCCCCGCCCCGGCATGAGGAAGTCTCTTGGGCTTGCACAGTAACCGGTTCTTCTCCCTTGTGTGGCTGAAGAGCCCCCATTGGATGCAGATAGGAGAAGGCTTGTGCGTGTACCCAGCCCCGGAAAGAAGAGGGGAGCGCTGGAGCTGGGTAGAATTGACCCGCTATAGCAGACGCGCCGCCTGACCCCGGGCCCCTTGCCTGTCTGGGCTCCCGGCTCAGGCCGGAGGTCACGAGGCTCTTGTTTTACGTTTGTTGTTGGAGCTGAAAGTGCAGGAGGTGTTTAGAAACGAAGTAACAGGTGGGACTTGTAGAATTTTTTTTCTGTTTCCGTAGAGACCTACTCTGAACAAGGCAGCAATGCATGGTGGGACCTGTAGTTTACCCGGCCTTGACTTTTCCGTAGCTAAAGTGATGGTGGCCTCACGAAGTTGTAATTAGTGGATAAAACCATCTTTTTTTTTTCCTTCTAAATTTATTGTAACGAAATTTAGAGGTAGGTTTTAAAAAACAGAGTATTGAGGATGAATGAGAAGTTATGTTTTATGAAAAAGTTAAAAGCGTCCACTATGTGGAAATGAAAGGTTTGGAAAAGTAAGGTTGCAGCAGAAAAGTAACAGGATATAAAACAGCATTTTAGTGTTGGGAAGTGAGAAGGACTGGAGGCATTATCTTTAATGGTGAATCATGTCAGTAATACTTATACAACATGGAGAGCCTTTCTAAATGAACCTTTATTATGTGTTGTGTTTTATTTTTTAAAGGGGAGTTTTCTGAATATAAAAGTAATAAATGTTCACTGTGGGAAAACTTGTGGAAAATTATAGAATTTTAGTATAAAGAAGGAAATAAATCATGTATTTCACTTCTCAGAGCTCTGTTAACATTTGGTATATTACCGTCCAGTCATTTTTGTTTATTTCCCCCAATCTGGGTCCCATTGTTTATTCAATCTTACACATTTGTTTTGTAAACCTTGTGCATTTGTTTTGTAAATGTTTTGTGTTAGGGGGTTGATGAGTCTTCAACTTGTATGTGTTTTAGTTGGAACTGTGAAAAAAAGTTAGTGAATAAATAAAAGCACATTTTATTTGTTGAGTGTTTTCACTTAACCATATATCTTCATAATTGTGACTGCTGGTCATTTCTCTCTAAAGAAAAAACTCTAGAAATAGTTTTTTTGGGTGGTGGGGAAATTGGTCCTTCACAGAAGACTATTTTACTTTGTTCTACTTGATCAATACTACCTCAGGACCTCTTTTATTTAAGGAAGGATGGTAAATTTTATTTACAGGTAAGCAGATCCCAACTCTAATTATGTTAATTAATTTTAAGTCTCTAGAATGTCATGAGTGCTTTTTGAATTATCTCTCTGGATAAATAATCATTGAGAGATTGTGACAGGAAAAGTTTGCATCTACTGTTTAGATTTTCCTATAATAAATTAGTATATTTGCTCATTTATAATAAACATTTCAAGCCTTAACTAGTTATGTGGAAGTACTTAAAGGATGTAAAGACTAGTTAATCAATAGAGCTCTGAGTTCTGAAGGGATTAGTATATTAGTGGCTTGGTATTTTTATTTGATTCTGGCAAATGTATAAGACTTCAGTCTAAATCAAAATGAATTTTAAAAAGAGAATGGTGACACTAAAACTTTTTTTCTTTTTTCTAGTAGCCAAAATCTAGAAAACACTCTGTTCTTCTTTTTGTTTCTTTTTTTCTTAACATCTTTATTGGAGTATAATCGCTTTACAATGTTGTGTTAATTTCTGCTGTATAACAAAGTGAATTAGCTATATGTATACATATATCCGCATATCCCCTCCCTCTTGCACCTCCCTCCCACTCTCTCTATCCCACCCTTCTAGGAGGTCACAAAGCACAGAGCTGATCTCCCTGTGCTAGGCAGCTGCTTCCCACTAGCTATCTATTTTACATTTGGTAGTGTATATCGGTCAATGCTACTCTCTCACTTCATCCCAGCTTACCCTTCCCCCTCCCCATATCCTCAAGTCCATTCTCTACGTCTGAGTCTTTATTCCTGTCCTGCCCCTAGGTTCATCAGAACCACTTTTTTTTTTTTTAGTTTCCATATATATGTGTTAGCATGCGGTATTTGTTTTTCTCTTTATGACTTACTTCACTCTGTATGACAGACTCTAGGTTCATCCACCTCACTACAAATAACTCAATTTTGTTTCTTTTTGTGGCTGAGTAATATTCCATTGTATATATGTGCCACATCTTCTTTATCCATTCATCTGTCGATGGACACTTAGGTTGCTTCCACGTCCTGGCTATTGTAAATAGAGCTGCAATGAACATTGGGGTACATGTCTCTTTTTGAATTATGGTTTTCTCAGGGTATATGCCCAGTAGTGGGATTGCTGGGTCATATGGTGGTTCTATTTTTAGTTTTTTAAGGAACCTCCGTACTTTTCTCCATAGTGGCTGTATCAATTTACATTCCCACCAGCAGTGCAAGAGAGTTCCCTTTTCTCCACACCCTCTCCAGCATTTATTGTTTGTAGATTTTTTGATGATGGCCATTCTGGAACACTCTACTCTTTTTTGTTTGTTTTACCATCTATAAAATGAAAGATTAAAGTAAACCTCAGTGTTGAAAAGGTTTATGTTTGTAGGAGGAATAGGTAGAAGTAAATGTGAAAGGAATAGACAAAAGTAAATCTTTTAATATTTTCAGATGCAGAATAATGAGATCAGAAAATTAGTGGTTTGACAAATGGCAAGTTTAACTTTGACCTAAATTAGGAAACTGTGTATACTTAAAAGATCAAGAGGACCAGGAGAAGTAAGTCTTAAACTTATTTCATAGGCATTAAAGTCAAATGTTCTAGGAATAGTTTCAGAAAGGATATATTAAAATTATTTACTGAGTATAGGCAGTATCTGCTTCTTATTTCATTGTGTTCTTGGTATCTGCATTGTAGAGCTATCCTGCTTTAGGGAGGATTATTAAAATGGGGTTGTATTCCTGACCAATGATATAGCAACAGATAAATAAAATTATTCGTTCAATAATATATATGTATATATACACACATGATTTGGGGTGTTGTGTGTATGTGAGAGAGCTATACAAATTGATATAAGAGTGCTATGAACAATCTGAAAAAGCAAAATAAGATTCATAATTATTATATAATTATAAAATTATGCCAAAAGGCTGATTAAATGTAGAGTGTAGACTTGTAGAGTGTAGACTTCCAATAACTAAGGACACCAGACAGAGAAATAACGGGGTTGAGATTCAACTGAACTTGAATGCTCATTCACATTCACTACACTGGATTGTGTCCCTACTGATATTATATTTGTCTCATATAAATACACTAGTTATAAAAAGCATTATTCAAGTATTTAATTAACAGTCTTACATGTTTTACATTTTATTATTATTATTTTTTTTATTTTTGGCCGTGCCCCATGGCATGCAGGATCTCAGTTTCCCAACCAGAGACTGAACCTGGCCATGGCAGTGAAATCCTGGAATCCTAACCACTAGGCCACCAGGGAACTCCCATTACATGTTTTAAATTTTAAAGGTGGCAGTGATGGTGGTGATGAAGTGATTTGGATGAGAGATCTGTAGCATAGTGTTTGGTGCAATTTAAATAGAAAAATAAATTTGTGGTAAGCCAGAGATATTGAGAACCATTACATTGACTTTAGAACTATGTTCAAAGTTCTGCTCATTCTTTTTAAAAAAAAAAACAAAACATTGTATCATGTAAACATTTGGTGACATCCCTGAGGAATTTAGCTGTTTTTGCAAAGCAGAGCTTTCGAAATAGTATAATCATAGTATATATACTATGTATATATAGTATATAGTATATATACATAGTATATATACATAGTATATAATAGTATATATAATGGTATAATGATGATACCATTTTCTTTTTGATTTTTCTCTTGTCACCCACCACAGCTAGGGCAGCATTAAAAGGGGAAAATGTCCTTTTAGGACAAGTTTGTTGTGATTACAGATGCAAAGGGCAGAGAGGCAGATCTTAGAGATTGCACCAGAGGTACCTTTGCGTATCTTTGGGGAGTGAAGTGGTCAAAGTATAAGTGAAGTATGGGTGTTAGGGATGAGGAGCACAGCA
The DNA here is from genome assembly GCF_000442215.2 of Lipotes vexillifer. Taxonomy (NCBI): domain Eukaryota; kingdom Metazoa; phylum Chordata; class Mammalia; order Artiodactyla; family Lipotidae; genus Lipotes; species Lipotes vexillifer. The sequence goes on along the minus strand of NW_006798707.1, from coordinate 168,902 downwards.
GATCTTTAGCATGCGATTTGTAGACTGAAGAAAAAGTGGTTTGTTTTTATTTCTATGTAGACTTCACTTAGTGGTTAATACTGTTTTGAAAGCACATAGGTTTTTATTTATGTTATTTACCTAAAGTCATTTAACTTTAGGGAATAAGTTGGAAAATAGAAAGTTTCTATTAAAGGAGTAACTCTCATATGCTAATTATTTTATGGAGGAAGTATTGAAAACAGAAAAGAATTACTTAAAAGTAAAATGATAAAATATATGTAATGATTAGAAAGAAAAACATCTGAGAATACACTTTAGAAAAAACAGACGTATTAACTTAGAAATTTTCAGTACTCTTAATCTTTACCATGAGTAATTTTCTTCTGCTAGGAGTATGGCCGGGCCTGGTAATATCTTCTTGGATCTATATTGACTAGGCCAGAGTCCTTGTATGTCTGTATTTGTATTATATTTATAGTTGTATTAGAATCTCCAGGAGAGAGTTTGCATCTTGGAAAAACATATTAAAGAAATCTGTTCTTTTGTAATGTTGTTTGTTTGTTTGTTTATGTATTTATTTTTGGCTGCATTGGGTCTTCGTTGCTGCCCACGGGCTTTCTCTAGTTCGGGAGCAGAGGCTACTCTTCGTTGTGGTGTGAGGATTTCTCATTGGGGTGACTTCTTTTGTTGTGGAGCATGGGCTCTAGGCGCGTGGGCTTCAGTAGTTGTGGCACGCAGGCTCAGTAGTTGTGGCTCGCAGGTTCAAGAGTGCAAGCTCAGTATTTGTGGCGCACGGGCTTAGTTGCTCAGCAGCATGTGGGATCTTCCTGGACCGGGGATCGAACCTGTGTCGCCTGCATTGGCAGGCAGACTCTTAACCACTGCGCCACCAAGGGGAGCCCCTACATTATTTTTAATTTCAGCTTTATTGAGGTATAACTGACATAAAATTATAAGAGATACATTTATGAAATTGCTATCTGCAAGTCAGTTTGTGCTCAGTGATTTGATGTAACCTTCTTTGCTTGAGCGATTTTCATTCTTGCCTTAATGTTGAAGTAAAGTTCCCCTGTGTTTTGCTCTTGAATTTTGTATTATTTTCGGTTCATCTTTCCTTCTGTCCTGTTCTCATGATCCTGTCTTGAAAGCCCAGAAACTAAGGAAAAGGAAGGGAAAAAAATCTTTTTTGAACACATATTTCTGTGAGAGATGCTGCTGCTGCATCTCCTAGAATTATGACAGGAGCTGAGAAGATGATGTCAGATTTGCAGAAGTCCTTGCTGTTTCCTCATCCACAAAATCTACTTTTAAAAGGCTGTGCAATTTTGCTGTCAGTGAAAGGGCATTATATTTTCACTACAAAAGCTGTCTGGGAGGAGGCCACTGTGTGTGGAAGATACAACTACAGGGAACTGATCAGTAAGGTTTGTTAAAACCTGCTATCTTTGTCCTTTTTACAAGAGCCTCTGAATGCCCCTCTAGTTCTGTTTTCTTTCTTTCCATATCTCATAGAGGCCATCCTCATAGTTTATAGTGTTGTAGTATTGTGCAGTTTAGAATTTTTAGTACCGTTTGATTTATCATGTTTTTAGTGTTTTTTAAAAGGTTATTGAATATACTTAGTTTTAGAACTCTTTAGATATGACTTAAAAACAATAGTGTTTAAATTGAGTTACTGTTACAGTTATATAGGCTCGTTATTTAAAAAAAAGTAGAACAGCAGTATGTAGAGATTTAGTCTTGAATGAGTCACTATACTGAAAATAGGGATTAAGTGAAAGTCTGCATACACAAATATTGAAAATAATTTAGTTACCAAACAAATTAACTATAGTTATAGTTGATAGTTTGAATACAGCTTTCTGGACTTTTAAACTTGTATGTAGAAATATGTATAAACATGTATACCTATCTATATTTTATATACAATTCTCAATTTACATTCTTTATGAATGTCAAGAATGCCTTTTAATGCCACTACTTATGTATCTGTTTCATTCTTCTTAATGATTTCTTAATATTCCATTGTTTTTAGATGTACCATCATTTAAAATAGTCATTTATAGGTTTTTTTTTCCCTTTTGTAACAGATACTTCAGTATATATATCTGGGCGTATGTGTATGTACATTTGTGTGAATGGAATAGTTAAGATAAAGAGTTTGTGAACTTGAGTTAGTGGCAGTTTATATTCCCCTCCAAAATATTGAAGGTTCTTGTTTCTTCCCACTTTTCTCTGTTATCCAAGAAATCTATCAGTCTTTACTCTTTGCCATTTTGATATATTAACAAAGCATTTCTTTTGTTATTTTGTTCAGTAGAACTTGATGGAAATGTTCTATATCTGTGCTGTCCAGTGCACTAGCCACTAGTCAGATGTGGCCATTGAGCACTGGAAATGTGGCTAGTTTGACGAAGAAACTAAATTTTGAATTTTATTTAACTTTAATTCATTTAAGCTTAAATAGCCACATTTGTTTAGTGGCTACTATTATAGAGTAAATTTCTACGCTATTGACTGTATATTTTTCAGTAAACTTGTCTATTCAGATCTTTTGCACTTTTTTTTTTTGCTTCCTGGTCGTTTTTATACTAATTTCTAAGAGTGCTTTGTAGGTTAAGGAAACTGGCCCTTTGTCATATGTGTCACAGATCTGTTTCCCATTTTTGGCTTTTGACTTGATTTATGCAGTTTTTTTTTTTATTCTGCAGACATTTTTTATGTTTTTTAAAATATCTATTTATTTATTTATTTATTTATGGCTGTGTTGGGTCTTTGTTGCTGCACGCGGGCTTTCTCTAGTTGCGGCGATTGGGGGCTACTCTTTGTTGTGGTGCACAGGCTTCTCATTGTGGTGGCTTCTCTTGTGGAGCACGGGCTCTAGGCGTGTGGGCTTCAGTAGTTGTGGCATGCAGGCTCAGTAGTTGTGGCTCGCAAGCTCTAGAGCTCAGGCTCAGTAGTTGTGGCACACAGGCTTAGTTGCTCTGCGGCATGTGGGATCTTCCTGGACCAGGGCTTGAACCCGTGTCCCCTGCATTGGCAGGCAGTTTCTTAACCACTGAGCCACGAGGGAAGCCCGACATTTTTTCTGTTAATGTAAATAAATTTACCAATCTTTACCTTTCGTTCTTTTCTAGGTTTTGAGTCCTATTAAGAAGAGCTTTCTCAAAGATTATGAGTTGAGTGCTTTTAAAGAAAATGATTAACCGTGAAGGTATATCTTCCCCAAATAAAATACATATTTTACTGTGGACAAGTAGGAGGAAATTCAGTTTATATATGTTAGTAAGTCTGTGCTCCTTGAAGGCAGAGACTTCTAAATGTTTCTACCTGCAGAGCTTAACTTGCTTTCTTGTACGTGAGTGCTAAATCTTGTTCACCTTTTTTTATTGGATATAAAAGAGAAGACACTGTTATCACATTCAAGAGAGCACAATTTGAGTAAAATTAGTCAACTATATTAAGTATTGTTTGCCAGGAAAACCGGTTGAATATCTTTTTTGTGAAAAAAAGAAAGAAAGTTATTTCAAGACACACCAAGGTGTTTGCCTCCCAAGACCCTTTTGAATTACATTTGGACATAGGGAAGTTTCTGTGATAGTTCTTACTTCTGACCTTGCTTGATAAAAACTAAAATAGGTTAATGGTAAATACAGATGTACTTAGTCCTGGGCATCAAGGGACATTGTAAACCTTATTAATTATAGTGTCTTCTCAGTAATTTGATCTATGTTTTAGTAAAAAAAATTATGTTGTGAAAGACTTTTCATTTGAAAATTCTTTGGCTGCTGACATTTAGCAGTTGATACTACATTTAGAATGGACTTTCACTGGAGTTCACAGCTTGGGATGGCCCAAATCATCTTGAATCTTTAACCCACTGATGTCTGAATTATTCAGTAGCTGGTTTAGCCATATTCAGTTTCAAATAAAGTGCTTAATGGTGTTAGTGACTTATTCTAAATAGTAACATAAAAATTTAAATGTGTTGCTATTGATTTATAGTGATTAGTTTCCTATGTGATTTGAGTGGTTCTGACAAATTTTGTAAGTTTAAATGGATGGTACCCATGAAATGGGTTGATATTTTAGGAAAGGTTTTCTCTTTTACATTGTTTGTGTGTGGGGGAGAGAGAGAGAGGGAGAAAGAAGATGTCAGAAAGAGATGGATTACAAGATAAAGATAATAGAAGAACACTTTTTTTTTTTTTTTTTTTTTTCCTTGCGTTATGCGGGCCTCTCACTGTTGTGGCCTCTCCCATTTGCGGAGCACAGGCTCCGGACGCGCAGGCTCAGTGGCCATGGCTCACGGGCCCAGCCGCTCCGCGGCATGTGGGATCTTCCCGAAACGGGGCACGAACCCGCGTCTCCTGCATCGGCAGGCGGACTCTCAAGCACTGCGCCACCAGGGAAGCCCGAAGAACACTTTTCATGTATATCATTAATCACCTATGAAAGACATAATGAGGAATATAGGACTGTTTTTTGGCTGAGCCGTGAAGCCTGAGGGACCTTAGTTCCCCGACCAGGGTTCGAACCTGTGCCCCCTCCGCATTGGGAGCGCGGAGTCTTAACCACTGGACCACCAGGGAAGTCCCAGGACTATTTTTAATAGCAACTTGGGAATAACCTTAACAATCTGGATCTGATCTTTATTGAGTTTATTGTGTCAGCTTGACCAAGTTATTTAAACCAGTGCTCAAACATTAATGTGTAAAAGAATCATCTGGGGAGCTTATGATAATGTAGATTATTATTCAGTAGGTCTGCAGTGTAGCCAGAGATTCTGCATTTGTAACAAGTTCACAGGTGGTGCTGGTGGTTTGGTCTAAGAGCCACATTTGGAGTTGTAGGGATTACACTAAGCGTTCTCAATTTCCCCAAACTGTAAAATAGAGATAATAATAGAATTTACCATTTGAAGTGTTAGGTGATTAGGCTAGAATGTGTGAAAAGTTCTTTGTACAATGCCTAGTATATTGTAAGCACTGTTTGTTAATATTACTGAAAAATTAGTAAATGTAGATCATTTTATGTTTCTGAATGGGAAAACTAAATATTGTAAAGATGTTATTTCTTAGCAAATGGGTGCAGAGGTTTGAAACAGTTCTAATGAAAAGCCTCTAACCTCAGGGACCCCATTTGCCACTTGTTTCCCAAGGTCTGTGTGGAGTCACACAGAGACCTAAACTAGCTATGGACAAGTTTGGGAACCCACTGAAAGATCCATCTCATGCTTTAGGAGATTCTGACCCAAATCTCACTCTCTTGACTTATACTTTATGAACTGCTGTGGAGAAGGGCATGTGGCAAGGAATGGCAGGCAGCCTCTGGTTGCTGAATGGCTCCTGGCCAAAAGTCAGCAAGAAAACAGAAAGGGACTAAAACCTGCCAACAAGTAAGCTTCGTGGTAAGCTTGGAAAAGAATACAAGCCCAAGCCTCAGATAAGTTCACAGTCCCAGCTGTCACTTCAGTTTCAGCTCAGTGAGACCTTAAGTAGAAGACCCTGTTAACTCACGCCCAGAATCCTGACACAGAGAACTGTGAGATAACTTTGTATTGTTTTCACCTTTTATAATAAAATATAATCAAAAAATAAATTTGTGTTGTTGAGGCTGTATAATAGCAAACTAAAAGTATTACTGAAATTTGGTGGAGGAGAGAACATGGTAAGGTTGGTCTCAGGGAGGGTTTGGCCTGGGTATTCAGGGGTAAATATGGATAAGGGTATTCCAGGCAGAAGAAAGGCTGAAAAAATGCAGCATATGTTTTATGCGTGCTATTTACCTTTGAGTATTGTGAAGTGTGGTAAAAGAAAAGGCCAGAAAAGGTAAGCTGGGACTAAAATGTTGTGAGTTGTACAAATTGGGCGGACAAATATTTTTATTCTAGGAGTTGTAGAGAGTTTTATGCAGGCAATAACATCTGTGTTTTGGGCCATTTGTGGGGTGTATTGTAGAGAGCTGAAGAATCTAGCTATGGTGAGGTTATAAGGATTAGAGTGAGGCTCTCTTGAGTTAGAAGGATGGGTGGGAGTCTACATTTTTTTTTTCTCATTTTATATCTATTCTCTGTACATCTATCCCACTTGCAGGTCTCCAGCAGAAGCCTATGTATTTAGTTCTGCCAGTCTCTTGAAGTTTTCATAAATACAGGAGGTTCTGGAATGCTCTTCAACACAACAGAATTGTATGATTCTTGAGAGGAAAAAAGAAAGTAAATTCTTTCCCCAGTTATTTAGCTCATGTTGATTTTTCTTTTCTCTGAATTCTCATACCACTGTTCTTTCCGTTCTACTATCCTATGTGCCACCGGTCTTCAGGTTTGTTGAGGTGGTAGAATCAGTCAGGAATCTGTGTTGCACAACTCCAGGGGGAACCATTCATATTTATATATTGTATTTATGTGAATATTGCTTCCTGGAGTTGTGCACCACCGTGGCTCTGGGTTCCATGATGCTTTTTGTGAAAACATCATTAAATATTTGTGACAACACCATTAAATATTGATATATTTATTTCTGAAAAAAGTTAAGAATAGTTTTGCCAGGAGAAAACCTATTACAAGTTTGTTATAGGAAAGTCACACCTTGAGAACAGATGGGTGGGCGGCAAGAAGGGCATCTTTTCCAATCTTTCATTTAGTATTGGATTTACTTCATGTGTATTTCCCAGGTCTGTTTCCTGGCAGACAAGAGGTGGTAGCAAATGACAAAGGTTTAATGAAAATGTTTCCTATTAGCTGTATATATTTTGTGAACACTTATTACCAGGTTGAGAAAGTTCCCTTTTATTTCTAGTTTGCTGAGAGTTTTTGTCATGAATGGATGTTGAATTTTGTCAAATGCTTTTTCTGAATCAATTGATCATTTGCTTTGCTTTTTAGACTTTTAATATGGTGGATTACATGGATTTTCAAATATTGAATTGCCTTGCATTCCTGGTGAAAGAAACCTCACTTGGTTGTGGTGTATTACACTTTTTATACATTGCCAGATTGGATTTGTTGAGGACATTTATGGTTATGTTCATGAGGGGTATTAATTTGTAGTTTTCCTCTATTGTCTCTGTCTGGCTTTGGTATCAGGATAGTGCTGATCTCATAAAAAAGGAAGTCTTCCTTCCTATTCTATGTCCTGAAAGAGATTATAGTTGATCATCACTATTCTTGGATTCAGTACAGTTGACCCTTGAACAGCTCAGGTGTTAGGGGCGCCAACCCTCTGCACAAAAATTCTTGAGTAATTTGTAGATGGCCCTCCATATGAGCGGTTCTTCCATATCCATGGTTCCTCATCCATAGGTTCATCCCCCTTGAATCGTGTAGTACTGTAGTATTTACTGTTGAAAATATTCCACATATAAGTGGACCTGTGCAGTTAAACCTGTGTTTTTCGAGGGGCAAGTGTATTTGTGAATTCACCTGCTTGCGAAAATATACTCCTAACCTCAGACAGTGCTCGGCACTTTTGTCCATTCATGGACATTTGCTGAGTGGCAAAACAGTTGTCACCTGACACTGAGGTCTCTGCTGAAGTCGAACAAGGTGATCTTCTGCCTTTTCAGCTCTCACAGTGAAAATGTGTCCTTTTTGTGGTCTGTTCAGTGCAATGGTGTTTGCAGTTTTGTGCTTTTTGTTGGTGCTCTCACTATTTAAAATGGCTCCCAAGTATAGTACTGAAGTGCTGTCTAGTATTCTTTTTTCTTTTTACATCTTTATTGGAGTATAATTGCTTTACAATGGTGTTCTGCTTTATAACAAAGTGAATCAGTTATACATATGTTCCCATATCTCTTCCCTCTTGCGTCTCCCTCCCTCCCACCCTCCCTATCCCACCCCTCTAGGTGGTCACAAAGCACCAAGCTGAACTCCCTGTGCTATGCGGCTGCTTCCCACTAGCTAGCTATTTTACGTTTGGTAGTGTATATATGTCCATGCCACTCTCTCGCTTTATGTCTAGTATTCTTAAGTGCAAGAAAGCTGTGATGTGCCTTATGGAGAAAATACCTCTGTTAGATAAACTTTGTTTAGGCATGAGTTGCAGTGCTTTTGGCCATGAGTTCAAAGTCAGTGAGTTAATAATATGTATTAAATATCTTTAAACAGAAACACACATAAAGACAACATTATGTATTGATCAGTTGCCAAAAATATGACCAGAGGCTTTCAGGAACCTAACTCTGTATTTCATCTAGGAGCGATGCTTCAGTATTTGCTAATTTAGTTTTCATGGTGACTTTATAGAACATAACTATTGTGAATAATGAGAATGGACTGTATGTAGAACTGGTGTTATTTCTTTTTTAAATGTTTGATAGAGTTCACCAGTGAAACATTCTGAGGTCTGGAGGTTTCTTTTGTGGAAGCCTTTTAACTATAAATTCAATTTCTTGTATAATTGTAGAGCTATTCAGGTTATCTGTGTCTGCTTGGGTAAGTTTGAGTAGTTTGTGGTTTTCCAGGAATTGGTCCATTTCGTTTAAGTTGTTGAGTTTATGTCTGTAGTTTGTAGTATTCCCTTATCATTCATAGAGTCTGTAGTAATATATCCCCTCTTTATTCTTGATAACTGGTAGTTTGTCTTTTCCCATTTTTTTCCGCTAGAGATTTACCAGTTTTTTTTTTTTAATCAATTGAAAGAACCAGCTTTTGGTTTCATTAATTTTTCTCTCTTTTTCTATTTTCACTCTTATTGATATTTACTATCTTTATTATTATTAGTGGTCACTTTTCATTCTCCCCTCCTACCAGCCTCTGGTAACCACTAATCTACTTTCTGTGTCTGTGGGTTTGCCTATTCTGGACAGTTCATGTAAATGGAGTCATACAGCATGTGGCCTTTTGTGTATGGCTTCTTTCACTTAGCATAATGTTTTAAAAATTCATCCATATTGTAGCATATATCTTTTTTATGGCTGAATAATGTTCCATCATATGGATATACCACCTTTTATTCTCTTCATCAGTTGATGGTTATTTGGATTGTTTATACTTTTTGGCTATTATGAATAATGCTGCCATGAACATTTCATGTACAACTTTTTGTGTCAACATATGTTTAATTCTTTTTGGTATATAGGAGTGGCATTGCTAGGCCATATGTTAACTCTATGTTTAACTTTTTGAGGAATTACCAAACAGTTTACCGTATCAGCTGAACAGTTTTACAGCACTACCAGCAATGTTTGAGGGTTCTAATTTCTCCTTGCCAACACTTGTTGTTTTCCTTTTTTTTCCCTAAAATAATTATATCCGTTCTAGGGGATGCGAACTGTATTTTCCTAATGAATAATGATGTTGAGCATCTTTTCATGTACTTACTGGCCATTTGTATATCTTTTTTTTGAGAAATATCTATTCATATCCTTTGCCCATTTAAAAATTGGATTATTTGTCTTTTTGCTGATTTCTAAGAATTCTTTATATACTGCATACAAGTCCCTTATCAGACACATTATTTGAAAATATTTTTTCTATTCTGTGGGTTGTTCTTTCACTTTCTTGATAATGTTTTTGGCACACAAATTTTTAAATTTTGAGTAAGGGTTTATTTTTTTAATTTAATCATTAGATAATTTCTGTTTCTCTAGTTTCATGTTTACTCACTCTTGTTATTGATTCATCCAGTGACGTTTTGTTTTGGTTATTTTTCAGTTCAAAAATTTCTGTTTGGGGCTTCCCTGGTGGCACAGTGGTTGAGAGTCCACCTGCCGTTGCAGGGGACGCGGGTTCGTGCCCCGGTCCGGGAGGATCCCACATGCCGCGGAGCGGCTGGGCCCGTGAGCCATGGCCGCTGAGCCTGCGCGTCCGGAGCCTGTGCTCCGCGGTGGGAGAGGCCACAACAGTGAGAGGCCCGCGTACCATCAAAAAAAAAAAAAAAAATCCGTTTGGTTTTTCTTATATCTTCTACTTTGCTGAAACTTTGTATCTTTCCCTTCATTTCAAGCGTGTTAACCCTTGGAGCATTTTTATAATAGCTGCTTTATTTATTTATTTATTTGGTTGCACCGGGTCTTAGTTGCAACAGGTGGGCTCCTTTGTTGCGGCTTGTGCTTTTTTTTTTTAATTGAAGTATAGTTGATTTACAGTGTTGTGTCAGTTTCTGGTGTACTGCAAAGTGATTCAGCTATCCACATCTATATTTATATACTTTTATTTATTTATTATTTTTGGCTGCATTGGGTCTTCGTTGCTGCGTGCGGGCTTTCCCTAGTTGCGGCGACCCAGGGCTACTTTTTATTGCGGTGCACGGGCTTCTCATTGCGGTGGCTTCTCTTGTTGTGGAGCACGGGCTCTAGGTGCACGGGCTTCAGTAGTTGTGGCTCACGGGCTCTAGAGTGCAGGCTCAGTAGTTGTGGTCCACGGGCTTAGTTGCTCAGTGGTATGTGGGATATTCCTGGACCAGGGCTCGAACCTGTGTCCCCTGCATTGGCAGGTGAATTTTTAACCACTGCGCCACCAGGGAAGCCCTATATTTATATATATTCGTTTTCATATTCTTTTCCATTATGGTTTATTGCAGGATATTGAATATAGTTCCCTGTGCTGTATAGTAAGACTGTTTTTTATCTACTTTATATATAGTAGTTTGTATCTGCTAATCCCAAACTCCTAATTTATCCCTCCTTCACCCCCTTTCCCCTTTGGTAACCATGTTTGTTTTCTATGTCTGTGAGTCTGTTTTGTAAGTAAGTTCATTTGAGTCATATATAATAGCTGCTTTAAAGTCTTTGTGAAATATTTCCAATATTAGTGTTATTTTGTTTGTGTCTTTATTTTCTTTTCCTAAGCAAGTTGAGATTTTCCTTGTATACCAAATTTAGATTGTATTCCGGCCATTTTGAATATTGTATAATTGACACTCTGGGTCTTGTTTAAGTTCTGTGGAGAATGTTAATAGTTTTGTTTTAGCAAGTAGTTGACTGAATTGGGTTCAGGCCTCAGGTTCTGACCTGTGGGTTGTCTGTTCTGTGGGTTGTTGTTTCAATGTCAGTTAACTTTTCAAAGCCTTTTTAGTGATGTTTGGATTTGTCCCTGTGTGTACCATCAGTGGACTGTCTGGGATTTGGGTGGTGGTCTTGCCCATGGGTTGTGAAACTATGGCCTGTGGACTAAATCCAGCCCACTGCCTGTTTTCAAAAATAAAATTTTACTGGAACTCAGCCATGCCCATTTGTCTATGTATTTTTTGTGGGTGCTTTCATACTAAAATAGTCATAGTTAAGCAGTTGCAACAGAGACTGTTGGGCCCACAAAACCTTAAATTTACTATATGGTCCTTTATAGAAAAGGTTTGCTGATCCCTCATCTATCCCATAGTCAGTTCTCAAAGACTTTCTGTACTTTTTAGTGTTCAATCCATGTATCCACAGCTCAGGTGTTAGCCAAGGAGCTCATAAGCAACTTTAAGGGATCACTTTCCTGAGTTCTTTTCTCTGCAGTCTTCCCAGTACTTTCAGATTCCCTGGGGCCTCCCCTTTTTCATTTATTTGGCCAGAAATTTGGAGCTTTCTTTTATCCCACTCCTCTGTGTACTTCCTACAACTATGCCTCCATCAGACCAAGCAGCAGGAGACGTGAGAGGGAAAAACAGCATAGTTCCTTTGATTGGAGGGGAAGATTTCCCTCCTTCAGAGTTATGGGCATCTGCCTTCTCCGTTGCTGTTGTTGCCACAGGATTACTTGGGGTTTGAGGTACAAGAGAATAGGGAAAATTAAAAATAGAAGAAAGAAAATGAGGAAGTTTCTGTTCTGTCTCTGAGCATTTTGAGACACCTGTCGTGATGGAACACTCTCTGTCCACACTGATGCCCATTTCCAGGTTTTGGGCTGTGTTGAGTTCGGGTTGAGATACTGGAGGGGAAAAATTGCTAACATCATTGCCAGTTTGGAGGTACTTTGCATTCAGGTGTTCCTCAATCTGCCTGCTACTATTTATTAATACTTTGTTGGGACTTCCATGGTGGTCCAGTGGTTAAGAATCCGCCTGCCAATGCAGGGGACACAGGTTCGAGCCCTGGGCCAGGAAGTTCCCACATGCTGTGGAGCAGCTAAGCCTGCGAGCCACGACTACTGAGCCTGTGCTCTAGAGCCTGTGAGCCGTGACTACTGAGCCCATGAGCCCTAGAGCCTATGCATCTAGAGCCCATGCTCCACAACAAGAGAAGCCACTGCAATGAGAAGCCCTCGCACCGCAACAAAGAGTAGCCCCTGTTCGCCGCAACTAGAGAAAGCCCGCATGCAGCAGTGGAGACCCAACGCAGCTATAAATGAATGAATGAATGAATAAAACAATCATACATACTTTGTTAGATTTGATTTACTAATACGTATTTTGTTGAGGATTTTTGCATCAGTGTTAACAAGAGATAATTGGTCTGCAGTTTTCTTTTTTTATAATGTCTTTGTCTGGTTTTGATATTAGGGTATTGTTGGCCTCAAAATGAGTTAGAAAGTATTCCCTCGGGTTCTTTCTTCTAGAAAAAAAATTGTAGAGAATTTGTATAATTTCTGCCTTATAATGTTTGGTAGAATTCACCAGTGAGTCTACCTTAGCCTATTTTCGAGGATTATTAATTAATCATTGATTTTTTTAGATTGTCTGTTTCTTCTTGTCAAGTTTTGACAGATTATGTCTTTTAGGGAATTGGTCCGTTTTAGCTAGGTTGTCAAATTTGTGGGCATAATATTCCTTTATTTTTCTTTTACTGCACATGGGGTCTGCAGTGATGTCCTCTCTTTCACTTCTGATACTAGTAATTTTTCTTTCTTTCTCTTTTTTTTTATTTTAAAGCTTTAGGCTTACTGACTATAACTTTTCAGAGAACCAGCTTTTAGTTTTGTTGATTTTTCTCTATGGTTTCCTGTTTTCAGCTTCACGTTTCTGCTCTAATTTTTATTATTTCTTTCTTCTGCTTACTTTGGATTTAATTTGCTCCTCTTTTTCTAGTTTCCTAAGATGGAAACTTAGATTACTGAATTTAGATCTTTTTCTTTTCTAATATGAATTCAAAACTGTAAATCTCTTTCTATGCCCAGCCTTTCCTGTATCTCACAGATTTTGGTAAGTTGTATTTTCATTTAGTTACGATGTTTTAAAACTTCTCTTGAGACTTCTTTAACTCATATGTTATTTAGAAGTGTGTTGTTTAATGGCCATATAGTTTGGGATTTTTCCAGGTATCTTTCTGTTACTGATTTCTACTTTAATTCCACTGTGGCCTGGGAGCAGTCATGGCACGATTTCTATTCTCTTAAATTTATTGAAGTGTGTTTTATGACCCAGAATGTTCTCATTCTTGGTGAATGCTCTAGTGATCTTGAGATGAAACCATTTACTTTGCAGAATCCTTAGCTGCTCCATTCAGGTTTTATAGCTACATTCTTTGGGAGTGATAGGGTGGAATATTTATTCCATCTTACCTGGAATTGGAACGCATCCTATATTTTGGAGTATTTCCTGTGGAAAGATTAGAAATACAGTTACTTGTAATTTGCTATGTGGTATACTGCTTTATTTAAGGGTTGTACTAATTTATAATGCCACCAGCAGTACGTGAGATTAGTTTTGCCCCATAGTGGATACATTTTAAAGCTAACATTTTTTGTGTAGAAGTTATAGAGAGATAGCTGGGAAGTTCATCTGTAATAGAATAATATTGCCTTACACGGCTAGAAAAGTTTAAAATATAAGTACTTAAACGTATACATATTAGCCTGAAGTTTTCCCTATAAAATTTGGATTTCTCCCTGTGTTTATTTTGTCACCGCACCCTCCCTTTACCAACATCCCTTTGTAACATGAGGGTTTTTTTGTTTGTTTTAAAATTTCCTTTGAAAGGTAGACAAAATGGAGATGAAGAAGACATGGCTGCTGTAAAGTGAAGGAAGGCTCCAAACTAATGTACTCTGGGGTGGGGTGGAGATAACATTTTCTTCTGAAACGTTTTCTGACTTTCTCCATATAGAGACCAAGGGACATAGTATTGTTATAAATATTGTCAATTAAAAAAAAAATCAGGTTCTTAGCTTTGTAAGCTAATGGAAAGAGAGGTTCTTTGGTGAGTGTCTTAGGTTGGCTTAGGATAGGATCAATTTGCAAACACCAAATCTCAATGTCATGTCATTGGAGATTCAATACATGGAACATTTAATTTAGTTAAATGTTTATTGAGGACTTACTGTATGCCAGGCATGTGGATGTAGCAGTGAACAAAACAGGAGAAAAGAAAAGATCCCTGTCTGTATGGAACTTAATTTGTGGATGGGGGTGGAAGACAGACAACATGGTAAATAAATAAATTATATGTTTTGTTAGAGGTAAGTGCTATGGGAAAAAAATTAAGCAAGATGGCTGGGGAATGCTGGGCGAGTTTGGAGTAGTTTGCAATTTTAATTGGGTATTTGGGCAAGGCCTCACTGAGAAGCTGACTTTTGACCAAACATTTGAAGGAGGTGAAGGAGCAAACTTCGCAGATACTCAGGGAAAGA